>NC_092775.1:41103830-41403987 GCF_047496795.1 Chiloscyllium punctatum | reverse complement strand
TAAGGTCAGAAATTGACATTTTCACCAATGATGGCACAGAGTTCAGCACCATTTGAGATTTGTCAGATACTGAAGCAGTCCATGTTCAAATAGAACAAGATCTGGACAATATCCAGGCTTGGGCTGACAAATGATAACTAACATGTGCACCACACATGTGCCAGGCAATGACCATCTCCAATAATAGACAATCTAACCACCGCCCCTTGATATTCAATCGTGTTACCATCACTGAATCCCCGTTATTAACATCATAGGGGTTACCACTGACCAGAAACTCAACTCGACAGACCATATAAATACAATTGCTATACAAGCAGGTCAGAGATTAGGAGTACTGTGGTGGGTAACTCACGTCTTGACTTCCCAAAGCCTGTCTACCTTCTACAAGCCAGGACTGTGACAAAATACTGTCCACTTGCTTGAATGGGTGCAGCTCCAACAACACTCAAGAATCTTGACACTATCAAGAAAAAAATGCCCACTTGATTGATACCACATCCTCAAGCATCCACCCCTTCCACTATTGACATTCAGTAGCAGCAATATACACTATCCACATGATACATTGCAGAAATTCACAAAACATCCTTGACAGTGCCTTCCAAACCCACAACCACTTTCATCTAGAAGGGCAACGGCAGCAGATACATGGGAATGTCACCACCTGAAAAGTTCCCCTCAAAGTCACTCACTGGAAATATATCACCATTCCTTCTGTCGCTGAGCTAAAATTCTGGAATACCCTCCCTAATGGCATGGTGGGTCAACCTACAGCTGGTGGACTGCAATGGTTCAAGAGGGCAGCTCATCATCACCTTCTCATGGGCAACTAGGGACAGGCCCACATCTCACGAGTAAATACAAAGAAAAAAACTCTTTTACCAATGTTCACTATGAATTCTTGGACTTATATAGCTATGTTGATCATACTTCCTTACTCTGTATTTCCTCAGCACTCTTCCATTGTCCTAGTTTTTCACACCTACAGGGGTGGCAAGTGACCAGGAAGCTGGTGAGTTGAAACTCTTAAATGTCCATTAATTGACCATCTAAGGGCCTCAATTGCAGGCAACTTCAGAAAGTTACCCATGGATTTTCAAACCTCGCACTTAATTGCTGAGGTGGCCAGGTCACACGTCTCTCCCCAGGGCCAACTCAACCTAGTATTTCCACTTCTTGCCACCTTCATGGAGGGGATAATTGTGCCTTTTCATTCAGTTTACAAGCATGACCCTGCACTTCCCATCACTTTTCATTTCAATTCTTTACCTTGCTCCCACTCTGAACATTTGGTCTTTGGCCTCCTGCAATATGTGGGCAAAAGTAACTCAATGAAAGCTCAAGAAACAGCATAATTTTTGATAGGGCACTTCACAGCCTTCTGGAATCAACATTGTGTTCAATGGCTTACAATCATAACTTTTGTCTCAATTTTGTTTCTTTTAAGTTGATTTCAGTTTTTTCTCTGGTTTCTTTCTTAATCCATTTACTTTTTATTTGGATGGCTGCTATCCTGCTATTCAAATTTATGTGGACAAATCTTTTGTTTCTTTACTCATAACATTACTGCACCTTTTGCTTTAGCTCCTGCTCTCCATTCTATCACAGACCTTCCCTTTCATCCTCCATCCAACCACCACACACCAGCACCACCTAGTACTTTCTCATTCCTCAAACTTTATTATACTTTTCGCTTTTCTCAGTCCTGAAGAAAGGTTATAAATCTGAACATAGCACAGATGCTCCTGGACCTGCTGAATATTTCCAGCATTTTCTGTTTTTTTGGGATTTGGAGCATCTGCAAATTTAAATTTTGTATTCTTTTATATGAGCATATAAGTTAGAAGCAAGGAGTTATCATCATAATTGGCAGTCCCTTGCAGACGAGGATGACTCTCTTCTACTCTCAGGGTGAGTTTATAGGTAGCTGTACAGATTGATGTGGCTTCTGCAGGCTCTGTTTTACTTGGGGCAGAAGGGAGTCGTTGGAAGGGGTGGGTGGGACATTGGTGTGGCAGTGCACTCCTTTTGCCTAGTTTTTGCCTGGCTTTTTCAAAACGGCAAATATCAGGTGCTCATGCCTTCCCAGATACTCCTCCTCCACTTTGAATGATCTTGGGCCTGTGATTCCCAGGTGTTTGTGGGAATGCTGAGCCTTGCCAGTGAAGTGTTTCCTCTGTCCACCTAGGGCTCACCTGCCATTTTGAAGCTGGGAGGAGAGAACCTGCTTGGGGAGTCATGTGTTAGTCACGCAGATGACATGCCCAGTCCATATTAGCCGATCAAGAGTGATCAGTGCCTCTACGCTGGCGATGTTGGCCTGGTTGAGGACACTGGTATTGGGTTGTCTTTTTTCCCAGTGGATTTGCAGGATCTTGCGCAGGCAGTAATGGTGGTACTGCTCCAGTTCATTGAGGTGTCTGCTGTAGACAGTCCCATGTCTCAGAGCCAGATAGGAGGACAGGAACCACCACAACTCCGTAAACCATGCTCTGATGTTGTTGTCCTCGAACACCATTTTTCTCAGTTGGCCAAAGGCTGCACTAGCACACCAGATGCATTTGGAACCTCAAGTCTTCTATACCATTCAATAAGACCATGGTTGTTCAGATTGTGGCCTCAGCTCCACATACCCGTTTGCTTACTCTTCTTAATATCTCCACTGTTTCAGTTTCTTTCTGATTCCATCTGTATGAATTGTCATGAGACATTTTTTCAATGTTAAAACTGTTGTACAGCAAAGGTAACATTAAGAATTCTCATTGTCAACTTCTCACCTCACTTGAGGGATGGTTAACCTCAGGTTAAACCATTACAGTCATCTCTCTCTAATGACATAGCAAAACTATGGTCTGGCAAGATAATGGCAACTTTACATTTTACGTTTAGTTCTTGTTTTATATTATTCCAATTAACATTTAATTAACAAATTTTAATACTGATTAATCTTTATGACCTGTTTTCTTGAAACGCATTTTTATTTTTACATTTGTGTCACAGTATTGCATCATCATGTCATCTGTTGTCGCATTAGGACCTGATTTGTTGACAGAGCAGCAGAGGTGGGCTGCAAAAGACAGACAGGCAGAGAGATAAGCATGGAAATGGTTGACGATAGGGAGTGTCAAAGAGTGGAAAGGTAAAGTAACAGAGACAGAGAGGGACAGGACCCATTACGCTCTATGCTTAAGAGAAATGGTGAGTGCAATCTAATTTGAATATATACAGTAATTCTGTTATACATTATGTCTTATTTTGTTTTGCAGTTTAAGCTAGAACTATACAGTGCAGCCCAAACACAGTATTGGCTTTCCCAGGCAAGAAAATGTCTGAATGCATTTAATTCTAGATTTAACATTGATTCTTATTCACTTAAATTTGTTTTACTTCAAGTAGCATTTTCCAGGTGCGTAACCTTAACTTTAAGTGATACCCGTAATGCAAATTATTGTAATACATCATATGTTTGAGAGATTGAGGAGGCTATGACTATATTCTCTCGAGTTCAGAAGAATGTGAGATGACAAAAGTCTTACAAGGCACAGCAGGATATTTCCCTTGTCACAGATGTGGTGTGGTGGGGGTGGGTGGTTTTGAAATGTCCAGAAATAGAGGACATAGTCTTGTTTAGAGCTCACATGAGATGAGAAGAGATTTCTTCCCTCAGAGGGTGGTAAATTTTTGCAATTCTCCAGCACAGAAGCTGTGGAGGCTTATTCACTGAGTAGATTCAAGCCAGAGATTGATAGATTTGTAGAAATTAAGATATATAGGGATATGGGGATAGCGTATTAAAATGGCATTGAGAATTAAGATCAGCCATGATGATTTGAATGATGGTACACGCTGATGGGTGAAATGCCTACTCCAGCCACTATTTTCTATATTTGTAATTAACAAGCCCAGCTCTACTAAATTTTGCAGCAGACATTGTTTTCCTTTTCATGGTTTTGAACTAGATCATAAACATTGCGAATGTAACACTAAAACAAGGTGGTTTTCAGATAAATATTCTAAAAACGTTTGCAGTAGCTGAGTGAGATAAGTTAGTTGTTGTATGTCCTTACGCTATTTTCACCACTAAGAAAAATACACAGACATACTCAATCGTTGCTGGGGTTGCGGGGGGGGGGGGATCTTTTTTTAGTTTACCGCAGTTCCATTGTATATTATTGCTATATTATTGCATGTCCAGAACATACATGGGGTGGTTTTTACTGAATTATTAGATATTCCAAACTGGTAGCTAGGCACTTATAATAATGGTTAATTTTAAAAATCTGTTCTGGAAAACAGATCATTGAACATAGTTGACTCTTAAGTGGATACTTCAAATAACCAATTATTTTGTATCCAAATTGCTTTGCAAAATAAAGTCCTAAACAAGGTAGTATGATACTTTGTTATGCAGTGTTAAAGGTTCCAGGTTCCTGCAAGTATTCAGACTAAAAGGCATCACAATTTCAAACAATACTAAAGATGAAGTATTCTGTTACATTCAGGTGGCCAGTTCCAGTGCCCCCTTTTGGCGAACCACTGACAATGTTCTATATTGAATTACATCTGCAAGTTTTTTCCATGAAAAATAGATAACATAACAGCCTTAAACAGGACTCATTCGTCTTAGGGAGGAAAGTTCACACAAAAGTTTACCCAGCAGTACAAATCACAAGATATCTTGCATACATATCCATCCACTAAATCTTCTGTGATGCTTAGCATACATTTCCAAACAGCAGCTTAGACCATGCGACTATCATTGATTGCAAAATGAACAGCTACTTCTCTGATGTCCTTCAAGGAAGGAAATCTGTCATCCTTACCTACTCTGGCATAAATCTGAGAGCAAGAGCATTGCAACTGCCTCTCTTTTTTAATTAACCTATTCTTCTAATCAACCTATTCAGAGATGTTATTACCCAGTTCTAGAGGAGGAGGGACTTGAATGTAGGCCCCTCTGGTCCAGGGACAGGGACACTACTACTGTGCCACAGGAAGGCCCCACAATTGCCTCAAGTGCTCTTTGAAATTGCCTCACAAACCCTCCAGTTAACAAGCAATTAGTGATCAGCAACAAATGCTGACTTTGCCAGTGATGGTCAAATCTCATTAAAGAAGAAATAGATTCCCAGATATTTTGCAGTTTCCATCCAACAATACAGCTCCCCACTATACTCTTGTACACATCTCCACTCATACAGCACATCTGACTGCATATCTTCTGCATCGTCACCAAGTAACACTTCTCAATGGATATTTCGCACACATCATATTGTGTGCCCATAGTGCAGTAATGACAGAAGGTTATATTGCCAGAGATGCTTCTGTTCCAATGAGATATTACACTAAAGCCCCATGTACTTGTTGAGGTGCATGTGAAGAATTCTACAGCAGTAAGTTACAAGTTGAGCAAGTCATTTTCTTCCTCACTTTTTTTTTATCATTTCTGTTTCTTTTCTTCTTTCACTCATGAGATGTGGGCTTAACTGGCTGGCCAGCATTTATTGCCCTTACCGAGCTGCCCTTGAGAAGGTGGTTGTAAGTTGCCTTCTTGAACCACTGCAATTCTCGTGCTGTAGGTTGAGCCATAATGCCCTTAGGGAGGAAATTCCAGGATTTTGATGCAGCAACAGTGACAGAACAGTGATAAACTTCCAAGTCAAGATGGTGTGGGGCTTGGGGGGGAACTTACAGGTGATGTTTCCATGTATTTGCTCCCTTAGCCCTCCTAGATGAAAGTGATCATGGACTCAGAATGTGCTGTCTTAGCCAGGAATAAGGCCAAACATTCAGTAACAATAAAGTGGATGAGGAAGAAAGGGAAAAGCTGGTCTCTAAGAAACAGAGTGTGACTTCACTTACCATGTTAGTAAGCAGTTAGCCACACTTAATGGATAGAATACCTGTTCCAACAAAACTGTCAAATTTTAACATTAGGACAAAGGTGAAGTTTAGTTTGGTGGTAAAGGCAGAGGAATGGAAGTGGCAGAAGCAGTTGAATGGATGGTGTCAGTTTTGGTAATCTTATAGTTAAGATGGGTGTCAAATTTCTAGAATTCTGGTTAATTTTCAAGGATGCCAACCAGACTTCCCTAATATTTTGAAAAACTGTTTTGAATTTTCAAATAATTTGCTCATTAAACTAGCTACAGAAACTTAGAGCTGGTAATTGAGAGTGGAAGTTCCAATTTTAACCATTTCAATCAACCTTTGGGCAGAAGGAGAACAATTTATACTGTACTGTCACATTCCTGCAGGCTGTAAATTATTGAGATTTCTAAAGTTTAATTTTTTAAAATGTTTCCATTACTTTTTCTTCCTCTTCAAGCAGGTCTTGTTCACTCCCTTTTTTTCTGCACCTGATTTAACTATATTCCAGTCATTTTAGTCACACTTCTTCCCCTTCCATGCTCTTCTTTTCCAAATTCTTAAATCATTTTGGACTCTTGCCATAAACTCAGCACCCCAGTCAATGATTTCATCTCTCTCTGGATATCATTTGAGTCAAACATGTCTAACTTTGACTTTCTATTTGAATGAAATGAACTTAGCCATTTGGATACAGAACTGGCTCAAAAGTAGAAGATAGAGGGTGGTGACGGAGGGTTGTTTTTCATACTGGAGGCCTGTGACCAGTGGAGTGCCACAAGGATCGGTACTGGGTCCTCTACCTTTTGTCATTTACATAAATAATTTGGATGCGAGCATAAGAGGTACAGTTCGTACGTTTGCAGATGACACCAAAATTGGAGGTGTAGTGGACAGCGAAGAGGATTACCTCAGATTACAACAGGATCTGGACCAGATGGGCCAATGGCTGAGAAGTAGCAGATGGAGTTTAATTCAGATAAATGCAAGGTGCTGCATTTTTGGGAAAGCAAATCTTAGCAGGACTTATACACTTTATGGTATGGTCCTAGGGAGAATTGCTGAACAAAGAGACTTTGGAGTGCAGGTTCATAGTTCCTTGAAAGTGGAGTCGCAGGTAGATAGGATAGTGAAGGTGGCGTTTGGTATGCTTTCCTTTATTGGTCAGAGTATTGAGTACAGGAGTGGGACGTCATGTTGCGGCCGTACAGGACATTGGTTAGGCCAGTTGGAATAATGTGTGCAATTCTGGTCTTCCTATTGGAAAGATGTTGTGAAACTTAAAGGGCTCAGAAAAGATTTACAAGGATGTTGCCAGGGTTGGAGGATTTGAGCTATAGGGAGAGGCTAAACAGGCTGGGGCTGTTTTCCCTGGAGAGTCACAGGCTGAGGGGTGACCTTATAGAGGTTTACAAAATTATGAGGGGCATGGATAGGATAAATAGACAGTCTTTTCCCTGAGGTCAGGGAGGCCAGAACTAGAGGGCATAGGTTTAGGGTGAGAGGGGAAAGATATAAAAGAGACCTAAGGGGCAACGTTTTCACGCAGAGGGTGGTACATGTATGGAATGACCTGCCAGGGGATGTGGTGGAGGTTGGTACAATTGCAACATTTAAGAGGCATTTGGATGGGTATATGAATAGGAAGGTTTTGGAGGGATATGGGTCAGGGGCTGGCAGGTAGGACTAGATGGGGTAGGGATATCTGGTTGGCATTGACAGGTTGGACCGAAGGGTCTTTTTCCATGCTGCACATCTCTATGACTCTATAACTTCCAATCTCATGTACATTCCATCACCAAAATCAGCTACTTTTACCTCCATAGCAGCATTTGTCTTCACCCTTGTATCAACTCATCTGCTACTGAAATAATCATCTGGTCCCTTGAGCCTAGACTTGACTTTGTCAATGATTTGCTGACTGGCTTCCCACTTTACGCTCTTTGTAAACCAATTTTCACAAATCAGCATTGAATTGCAAGACTTGCAGTCATCGATAGTAAGATGCTTATACTTGCTTGCAAATCTTTCCTTGACCCTGTCCAGACTTGTAACTTCCTCTAACCCTACAACCCTTCAAGGTCTCTGTGCTCCAGCCAACCCTCCAAATATGGCTGTCTTGCACATCTCTGATTTTTTTTACCAAAGCTTTTTTGTAAAATCTCTAGTCTTCACATTCCTAAGTGTATTAAAACCCACCACTTTGTCTACTTTTTTGGTCAGTTGATTAAAATCTCACAGTGCAGCTTGGAAAGTCAAATCGTGCTTGGAAATGCTGCCATGAAACATCTTGGGATAGTCGAATGTAGGTGCTATATATTCATGCAATTTGATATTTCTGTTAAGGGGGCAGACCAAGTCCAATATACCTGTTGCCGTCACTGCACTGTTATCAGCACACACCTCCAGCAAGTTACTGTATTCGTACTTTTCAATATGGATGTCGTGAAAATGTGAAACGCTGTATATATTTATTATCTGGCTACAAGGTGTGAACCCTTTTCAACCGTTCTATTCTCCTCACAAATGCTGAATGGGTTTGTCGGATGCCTTTCTTTTTCCAAGCAATTTTTGTTTATTTACAATTTCTAGTTCTTTTTTCACATAAGCCAAATTGAGCTGCCTCATTAACTGACCCTGGAAGTCTCCTAGCAGAGAAGGATTTATGAAAAAGTGTTGAAATAGGTTGGTACGAGGAGCTAATGTGCATATTAATACACCGGTATGCGTTATGCAATATGTCATGCTCTCATCATTGACACCTCATATACACCTCCACCCAATCTCACACATCATCATTTCTCAGCACTTTGCAGAGGCCACGTTACCCAAAAGCCTCTTGTAAATGCAACGTCCTCAAAGATGGCGGCCGCCTGCTCCTGAGGCGGTTGGTGTTGGATTCACTAGCGGGTTTCATTCGCGGTCCTTTCTGATTCTGAGGCTAGACGCGTCTTCCTTTTGAAAGTGACCTGGTGTGATCCGAAGCGGCGACCTTGGAGAGGTGAGTAGGCGGCTGTAACCCGGTCTGTCCGTCGGCGGGATGAAAAAGCCGGTAAGGCTAGTAAACTCAATCTAATGTGATGGCGGCGTAGTCCCGCCCTCCTCTCCGGTAGCTGATTGGCCGAAGGCAGGCCAGTGATGTCTGGGATTGGTCCAGCCTGCTTGTCAGTCAGTGCGTTGTGATGTCTAAGTTAAGGTGTGTGTTTGCCGGTTGAGGCCTCGTCGTCGTTACCGTCCCTTTCTCTGCAAATCACGGTGAAGAGGAGCAGCGGCTTACAGCTATGTCGGCTGTTCAGTGTTTTTTTTAAATCCGCAGTGGTTTGGTTTGTGCGTAATCAAACCTTCACCTCGTAGAGACTGTTACCCCCTCACTCCTTCATGCACTCAAACAGCATTCTTACTTCCATGAAGATCATAATCGTCCTGCCACGTCCGCAGCAGAGCAGAATTGATTTGAAAAAGAATCAAACCAATTGAATACCGAAAATTGCATTGCAGCTTCACGAACATTTATTTGTTTGTCTAGCTTAATCTTGACTTGGACTCCTATTAGCCTGATCTTCAGATTATGATAACGTTGGAGACCAGCTCTGATGTATCGATCCGTCATTTGTTTCTTTACTGACAGTGAATGAACTATGTATTTCTCCCTTTCCTGATTTAAAATTTAGAAATGATTCCCAGAATGAATTCTTTACAATCGAGCGAAAACTTAATTTGTTCCCTAATATTGTAGAAATTTAAAGCCAAAAAACACGTTTTTTTATCAATTGTAGTATTACCTCTTCAACTTGAGCTGTAATATAGGCTCATGTATTTAGAAACTATGAATATTAAAATGTCTAATTCGATTTTCACTGGTGTAGCTGTCTTGGTGTTCCTCACTGTCCAAGTTGCAACTCTGACCAATTTTTTTTTTGATACTTTAAAGCTTTCTTCTTGGTTTTGTTTTTTGTTGTGTACTAACGTGTCTTGCTTTTAAATAAAAAGTTTAAATGCATTGCGATACATAGTCATCTGCATATTTTAAAATAGCTGCTTGTGAAACATTGGGGCAAAGGGATATTATAGAGTTTTACAGAACAGAAACAGACCCTTTTGGTCCAACCACCTATCTTAAATCAATGTAGTCAAATCTGCCAGCGTTTGGTCCGTATCCCTCTAAACCCTTCTTATTCATGTAACCTCCTGATGCCTTTTAAATGTTGTAATTCTACCTGTCACCACCACCTCTTCTGGCATATTGTTCCATAGACGTACCACCCTCTGCATGAAAAAGTTGCTCTTTGGGTCACTTGAATCTTTCCCCCCTCAGTTTAAACCTACGCTCTAATTTTTGGACTTCTCTACTCTGGGGGGAGAAAAGACCTCAGTTATTCACCATACTATTTGTCCTTCATGAATCTATAAACCTCTATAAGGTCACCCCTCAGCCTCTGACACTCCAGAGAAAAAAAGCCCAGCCTATTCAACCTCTCCCTGTAGCTTAAACCCTCCAACCCTGGCAACATTCCTATAAATCTTTTCTGAACTCCTTCAAGTTTCCTATAGTACGGAAACCAGAATTGAACATGGAATTATAAAAGTGGCCTCACCAATGTCATGTACAGCCGTAACATGATACCCCAACTCCTACACTCGATGCACTGATCAATGAAGGCAAGGGTGCCAAAAGTTGCCTTCATCACCCTGCCTACCTGCGACTCTACCTTCAAGGAATTGTGCACAAGCACCCCTAGGTCTCTTCGTTTAGCAACACTTCTCAAGGACCTACCATTATCTGTATCCATTCTGCTCTGATTTGCCTTATCAAAATGCAACACCTCATTTATCTAAATTAAACTCCATCTGCTACTCTTTGGCCCATCTGATCAAGATCCCATTGTTCTGAGATAATCTTCACTGCCAATTATACCATCAACTTGGTGTCATCTGCAAACTTACTAACCGTACCTCATATGCTCACATCCAAATTATTTATAGAAACGATGAAAAGTTGTGGACCCAGCATTGATCCTTGTCGTATACCACTGGTCATAGCTCTCCAGTCTGAAAAACTACCCTCCAGCACCGCCCACTATTTCCTACCTTCAAGTCAATTTTGTACCCAATTGGCTCGCTCGCTCCCCCTGCATTTTACATGATCTAACTAGCCTACCATGTGGAACCTTGTTGAATGCCTTGCTGAGGTCCATATCGACAAACATCTACCACTCTGCCTTCATCAGTCTTCTTTGTTAACTCTTCACAAAAACTCAACTAAATTAGTGAGACATGGTTTCCCAACCACAGAGTTATGTTGACTATTCCTCTCACTCCTTGCTTTTCTAAATACATATAAATCCAGTGCCTCAGATTCCCCAACAATTTACTCGTACTCACTGGTCTACGTTTCCCTGGCTTTTCCCTACTACCTTTCTTAAGTGATGACACCACAGCGGCCAATCTACAGTCTTTCAGCATCTCACTCATGGCTGTCCATGATAACATATAACTCAGCGAGAGGTTCAGCAATCTTTTTCCCAGCTTCCCATAAAGTTCTGGGATACACCTGATCGGATTTATCGATCTTTGCACTGTAAGATGTCCATCACCACCTCTTTTGTAATATGTCCAATTCTCAAGATATCACTATTTATTCTCCCAAGTTCTCTAGCTTTCATGTCCTTCTACGCAGGAGATCTCAGATATCTGTAAGAATAATAGGGTGGTTATGGTAGGGGATTTTAACTTTCCAAACATTGACTGGAACTGCCAGAGTGTTAAGGGCTTGGATAGAAAAGGATTTAAGTGTGTATAGGAAAATGTTCTTATTCAGTATATGGATGTACCTACTACAGAAGGAACAACACTTGACCACCTCTTGGGAAATAAGGCAGGGTAAGTGACTGAGCTGTCATTGGGGGATCACTTTGTGGTCATTGATAATTATTTTAAAACTAATATAATTATTATGGAAAAGTACAGACCTGAACTAAAAGTTAAAGTTCTGTATTGGAATAAGGGCGATTTTGATGGTATTAGGCGAGAATTTTCAAATGATGATTGAGAGAGGCTACTTGCAGGTAAAGGGACAGATTAAAAGTGGGAGGCCTTAAGAAAATGAGATTGCAGGAGTCCAGAGACATGTATGTTCATGTTAGTATGAAGGGCGAAGCTTGTAATGTCACTCAGTAATTGAGGCTCTGCTCAAAAAAAGGAAGAGGCATCTTGTCAGGTATAGATAGTTGGAATCGAGTGAATCTCTCAAGAGTCTTAGCGCAGAAGGAATATACTAAAAGGGAAATCAGGAGGACAAAAAAGGGATATAGTTTTGGCAAATAGAGTCAAAGAGAATTCAGATAGATTCTACAAATACATTAAGGGCAAAAGAATAACTAGGGAGAGAATCAGGCCCCTTAAAGATCAACAAGGCTGTCTATGTGTGGAACGACAGGAGATGGGGGAGATACTGGATGAGTTTTTCATGTCATTATTCATTGTGGAGGAAAATATTGATAGACAAGATGAACAGGCAAAAGTGTGGCAAATGAATTTCAGTTACACAAGTGTGGGGTATCCATTTTGGACCAAAAATGATAGATCAGGTTATTTTCTAGATGTCCAAAGAGACTTTAGGATTCAGTTGCATAAATCTTTAAAATGCTACAAACAAGTGCAGAAAAACATCAAGAATGCTAATGGAATGTTGGTCTTTAAATCTACAGGACTGGAGTAAAAGGATGCAGAAATTATGCTATAGTTATAGAAAACCTTGGTTAGACCCCCCCCTTGGAGTACTGAGAGCAGATCTGGGTACTCAGGAAGGGTATATTGGTCTTGGAGGGAGTATTCTGCAAATTTACACAAATTATATCTGGACTTCAGGGCTTAAGTTATGAGGAGAGATTACATAAATTAGGTCTGCTTTCTCTAGAATTTAGAAAATTAAGGGTTGATCTGATTGAAGTCTTCAATATAACCAGCAAAGGCAGAGTAGATAAAGATAAACTTTACTGGTTGGAGATTCTATAACTAAGGAGCATTATTGAAAAATTAGTACCAGGCTATTCTGAAGAGATATTATTAATAAACACTTTTAAACCTTGGTAAAAGTTTAAATCAAAAACAGAAATTGCTGGAGAAACTCAGATCTGGCAAGTATTTCCAGTAATTTCAATCTTTATTTCAGATTTTCAGCAACCGCATTGCTATGTAGTAGAGGTATTGTAGAACTCTATTCCACAAAAGGCAGTTGATAATAGATCAGTTAATTTTAAATGTGAGAGATATTTTTCATTAAGCAAAGTTATTAATGGATATTGGCCAAAGGTAGTATATGGAATTAGCCCACAGATGGCTTGGTCTCATTGAAAGATGGAAAAGGGGCTGAATTGCCTACTTTTGCTTCTGTGTCTAATAGTTCTGTAGTTGTACAATGCTGGACTTTATTTATCATATTCGTATGATGGGATGCTATCTATATAGTG
This sequence comes from Chiloscyllium punctatum, assembly GCF_047496795.1. Classification (NCBI taxonomy): domain Eukaryota; kingdom Metazoa; phylum Chordata; class Chondrichthyes; order Orectolobiformes; family Hemiscylliidae; genus Chiloscyllium; species Chiloscyllium punctatum. The sequence goes on along the minus strand of NC_092775.1, from coordinate 41,390,647 downwards.
GCTCGTAGTTAATATATGCTTTTAATGTGACAAGGCACCTCAGAAAATAGGGATTAGCTAAGCTCAAGGTTGATGGAAAAATGTTATTAAATGATAGTTGAAAACATTTGAGACAAAGGGAATTAAGGATTGTATTCCGAAATGTGGCAGATGACTTTCACCAATTTGAGAGGAGAGGAGAGGGAGAATTTTGGGGAACTGGGAGTAGGATAAATTGAGATCACAGTCATGGAGGAATGTGTTGAACCTGAGTGACAGAGGTAGAATTGAAGATTTCAATGCAGTGGGAACTGGATAGAGGTGTAACTATAAGTAGATAAGGAATGTGAGTTTGAAATTAAATTGAGGCTCTAACAATACACAAGTTACAAATTGTCAGATTCTTCCTGAATAAGCTGTCAGGGCATGGGAACGAACCTTGGGATAAACTTAGACTATCTGCCAGGAATAGGTTGATTACAAGCCTGTCTGTTAGGTTGGAAAAACTTAACTTGTCAAACAAGCAGACTTGTGGTGCAATAGAAGTTACATGGTTGAGAGTAGTGTTAAGAGGTGGACTGAGATGATATATATATGGCCTTCATCATGAAGGCAGTGTTTTGAGAAATAATCTGGTAGATGAGGATTGGAGAATAAATTATGGAAAATCTGGCATGCCAAGTTTTCAACCTGGAATCCACAGATATTGGAGGGTCTGTGGGAGGCTTGCAGAGGGTTGATTTGGGCATCAGGTTCCATCCATCTGTCATCGAACTTACATGCTTTTCCATTATTAATATACTGCCGTTTTAATTTCATTGTTTATTAACAAACATTTTCTGCAATAATGCCACTGTTTTCCTATGGCTAGTTGGTGTTAGGAATGATACTCTATTTTTAATAAGATTTTTGTGGAATTGTTTTTGTGTAGCATCAGTTGCACAAGATTTATCAAATACATAGCAGCCAATGCAGGATTCTTAAAGGGACCACTGATACCTGCTACCAATCATAAATAAAAATATTTCTTCTTGCTGTGTGGTGCCATGACGAGCAGGACTCTTGCTACTGACACCCCTTTCTCTCCAATATTTCTATCACCCCTCATTTCAAACTGTGTATATTCCCAATCATGCTTGCCTTCTTGTTCAGAGAAAGTGAGGACTACAGATGCGGGAGAGTCAGGGTCGAAAAGGGTGGCGCAGGAAAAGCACAGCAGGCCAGGCAGCATTTGAGGAGCAGGAGAATCGATGTTTTGGGCATAAGGTCCTTCATCAGGAATGTAGAGGCGGGCAGTGCCTGAGAGATAAATAAGGAGTTGGGGCTGGGGGGGACGGCGTTAGGTTGGTGGTAATAGTGATAGGTCAGTGGGGAGAGTGGAGTGGATATATAGGAAGGAAGATGGACAGGGATAGCAGGTGAAGAGGGCGGTGCTGAGTTGGACTGTTTGGATCTGGAGTGGGATGGGGAAGGGGAGATTGGAAAACTAGTGAAGTCTGTGTTGATGCCATGTGGTTGAAGAGTCCCAAGGTGGAAGATGAAGTGTTCTTCCCCCAGTTGGTAGGTGGCTTTAATTTGGCAGGGGAGGAGGCCTAGTACTAACTTGTCCTGTGGTTGGCTGGGAGCAGTAGGGTTGTTTGGTGCGTGTCCCAGAGATGTTCCATGAAACGCTCCATGAGTCGGCATCCTATCTCTCCAATGTAGAGGAAACCACATCAAGAGCAACAGGTGCAGAAGATGAGGTGGGTGGTTGTGCAGAAATCTCTGCCAGATGTGAAAAGATCCTTTGGGGCCTTGGCGGTGAGGGAGGTGCTGTGGGTGCAGGTTTTACACCTCTTGTCATGGCAAGAGAAGGTGCCACGTATGGAAGGTGGGTTGGTGGGGATTGGGGAAGGGGGGGACATAGACCTAACAAGGGAGTTGCTGAGGGAATGGTCTCTGCGGAATGCAGATGGGTTGGGAAGGGAAATATATCTTTGTTGGTGGGGTCTGACTGTAAGTGGTGGAAATGGCAGAAGATAATGTGCTGCATCCGGAGATTAGTGAGGTGGAAGGTGAGAACTGTGTTGGGGGGGATAGTGGGGGAATTCTATCCTTGTTGCACTTGGAGGGAGAGGTGCAGGAAGTGGAGGAGATGCGCTGGAAGGTATTGTTGATCATGTGTTCATTGATAGAGTATGAATGGGGTCAGCAGGACCCCTCCCTCTCATTGACCTTATCTCGCACATTTTAGGTAGGTGCTCTGTGCTTTGTCTCATTTTGAATGTTGTCCGGTTCCCACGCCTGAGAGTGTAATTTGACCAGTGAAATGTGGATAAGTTGCTGTGAGTTGTAGATGAAATTATAGGCTGAAAATGTGTTGCTGGAAAAGCGCAGCAGGTCAGGCAGCATCCAAGGAGTGGGAGAATCGACGTCTCGGGCATAAGCCCTTCTTCAGAAATGAGGAAAGTGTGTCCAGCAGGCTAAGATAAAAGGTAGGGAGGAGGGAATTGGGGAGGGGCGTTGGAAATGCGATAGGTGGAAGGAGGTCAAGGTGAGGGGGATAGGCCAGAGTGGGGGTGGGTGTGGAGAGGTCAGGAAGAAGATTGCAGGTTAGGAAGGCGGTGCTGAGTTCGAGGGATTTGACTGAGACAAGGTGGGGGGGAGGGGAAATGAGGAAACTGGAGAAATCTGAGTTCATCCCTTATGGTTGGAGGGTTCCTAGGCGAAAGGTGAGGTGCTCTTCCTCCAACCGTTGTGTTGCTATGGTCTGGTGATGGAGGAGTCCAAGCACCTGCAGGTCCTTGGTGGAGTGGGAGAGGGAGTTGAAGTGTTGAGCCACGGGGTGGTTGGGTTGGTTGGTCCGGGTGTTCCAGAGGTGTTATCTGAAATGTTCCGCAAGTAGGCGGTCTGTCTCCCCAATATAGAGGAGGCCACATCGGGTGCAGCGGATGCAATAAATGATGTGTGTGGAGGTGCAGGTGAATTTGTGGTGGATATGGAAGGATCCCTTGGGGGCCTTGGAGGGAAGTAAGGGGGGAGGTGTGGGCGCAAGTTTTGCATTTCATGCAGTTGCAGGGGAAGGTGCTGGGAGTGGAGGTTGGGTTGGTGGGGGTGTGGACCTGACGAGGGAGTGGTCTTTTCAGAATGCTGACAGGGGAGGGGAGGGAAATATATCCCTGGTGGTGGGGTCCATTTGGAGGTGGCGGAAATGACGGCGGATGGTACGATGTATATGGAGGTTTGTCGGGTGGTAGGTGAGGACCAGTAGGGTTCTGTCATGGTGGCGATTGGAGGGGTGGGGCTCAAGGGCGGAGGAGCAGGAAGTGGAGGAGATGCGGTGGAGAGCATCGTTGATCACATCTGGGGGGAAATTGTGGTCTTTGAAATTATAGAACCATGATAGGATGATGCCAGGAAATGGAGTAGTTGTCTTTTAAAGATCAAATAAGCAAGAAGGTTAACTTCTACAATTACAGTTACAAAAGATGTAATTAATGTAATTTTGTCAAAGGTCTTTTCATACTGTGGGCAAAACAAAGAAATCTGAAGGGAGAATTTTGAAGAATACATGGTGGATGAAGTAAATGTGGCTTGGTATGTTTTTGGTTCTCCTAGAGAAGCTATGAAATAGGATACAGGAAATAATGAGATGAATTGACAATGTTTAAAAAATGTTGATATGGCACAATCTTTGTGTCAATTTATCGGTAAGATTCATGTGATTTGGTGCATCTCTTTGTACAGACACTTGCTTAGATTGGACCAAGCAGGACTCTTCTGACAGCAAGGTGAGGTTCAAATTCCACATCTTTCCATCTATGGGTCTGAATATGTTATTGCACAGCTTGCCTCACCCCTCTGTCAGTTCCTTTTCCTGTTTAGAATCTTATCCATGTTTTGGTTACCTCTTGGCTTAAGTATTGCAATACCGTTTCTCTGACCTTTCCGTTCTGGCCACAAACTCTATAGTGCAGCAGCTTGTATCTGGTCCTGTTTTATAACTTTGTGTTGAATGGCAGAAAAATAATAAGTCATTTTGGTGTGGTGTGGCAGTGAACAATGTGGAGGCAAGTGGACCCACTTTAATTATCAGGGTTCACAGACTGCTGAAAAGAGCTATCAGGTTGGAATGGATGAACTAATAGATTACTGGTTCAACAAGGCACTGAGGGAAAATGGATATCCTGAACTGAACTAAGAATATTGATTCAGAGAAACAAATCATCAACAAGTTTTGGAACATGACTGGTTTGTTTAATTGGAACTGTCAAAGATATGAATGGTAAGTCATCAAATTTATCATACTGCTGTTGTCAGTTGGATGTAATAATTCACATAATTAGTTACTTAACTAACCATATAGTTAATTTTCTTTATAAATAATGCAAATTTAGTAAGTTGATCATAACCGTGGTATTTTATCAATTGACCAAGCAATCAGTTATTTTTTAATTATTTTCTAATCTCTTGAAAAACTGTTATAAATTAAATATACTTAATTATACTTTGAAAACTACTTAATATTGTAATTGATTAAAATGTCAACTACCTTAGCAGAACCCTGGGGGAGTGAGACCAGAAACAGTGACAGCAGAAGTTGAGAGCTGCACATTTATTGATAGAAGTACATTAGTAAATATCTTTAGATAAAAGTCAATTCAAGTGAAGTCTGAAGATAATTCCAAATAGCTCAATATTGGTCCAGAGCTTGCTACTTTCTCGTCACGTGTTGTTGCTGAAAATGCAAAAAGTAATGGCATGGTGACGTCGGTGAGGTATCTAGTACCTCTTACAAGTCAGATTCAATGGTCTACCCTTAAGCATTGAAATTATATTCAAAATTTTAAAAATGTACTTTGCTTGGTATATGAGTAAGGAAAATAACAGTCTGAAGTGTTACCCAGTCTTCTCTAACTTGAGTGAAATTTCATGGAGGGTAAAAGTTGCATTGTTGGTGATTGAGCAACCTGGTGAGATGCTGCAGTGCACTGATTGCCTAACCCTGTCTTATAATTAGTAAACTGTTAGGTTTTTCAGCCAAGTATAGTTGGCAGTGTTCTTGTCTCTGAGGCAGAAGTTCATAGATTGAAGTCCTAATCCAAGACTTGAGCACACAGATCAAGGCTGATCTTCAAGTACACTGAGGGAATGCTGTGTTGTCAGGACTGCTGTTTTTTGGATGAGATGTTAAAACATGGACTCCATCTGTCTTAGGTGGATGTGGAAGATCCCATGACACTATTTTGAAGATGAGGAAAGTCATCTCTAGTGCCCTGGTCAATACTTATTTTACATTCAGTGTTACAAAAAAACTGATTATTGGGTCATTGATTTGTTGCTGTTGTGAGTTTTATGAGCATAATTAGCTGCTGACTTCACTGTTGTTCAAAGCAAAAACTAAGGAAGGGGATGGTGGGTAGGAGGGAAATAAGTGTCTTATCGTTTCTAAAAAAAAGTAATTACCGGCTCTTCTGTATACTCTGTAGTCTCTTATTGACCATTGTTATTAATAACTTTGCACTATAGCTAAATCCCCATTTATTTGTAATAGGAAAAGCTTACATTATGGGTCTGGCAAGAGAAGGAAGTAAATTATTGTCTGGGTTATCAGTGTGGAGTGATGTCAAGGTTTTGAACCTGTCACATTGATTTGCTATCCATTTTCTGGACTGGTAAATTATTATTCTCAGTATTAACTTGATACCTATGCTTACAATTTGCCCTTTCCTTTGTTCACTTTATCTTCTTGCATCTTTTTTCAGTGGCTTTCTCCCTTGGGTTTTCATGTTCTTAGCTATGTATATACTTTCCCTTCATAGATTCGTGGAGTCACTGATCTCTCTGAAGAAATTTTAGGTTATTCACTATGATTCTGTATTCCCCCCCACCAAACCATCCTTTTTTTTCTAACCTCCCAAACGTATTTAATTTTTTTAGGCTTCAGTCTTGATGAAGAGACACATCAAAGCCAGCCTTTTTAACAGATGCTGACTGACCGTTTACCAGATATATTTGTTTAGTCTTTACTGTGTTCATTTTAGAGTTCTAATATTGCAGTTTTATTTATTTATAACAATTCTTGCTTGATTACATTGATATAAAGAATAAAAAAAATTGTTTCTGGCCATCACCATTTTCAGCAATGTAATAATCTTCCACGTTTTACCTTTCCTGATAGGGTTGAACAGGAACTATTCAATAGTGATGAATTGGTTTTTTTTCGCTTCTAGACATCATGGCGAGTCCAAGAACTAGACGGGTTCTCAAAGAAGTGAGGACTCAAGATGAAAACAATGTATGTAACTCAAAGAAAATGTTAAGATAACAATGTATACTTGCTGTTAAGAACAATCTGACTTTGTGAAAAGATGCATGTTTCACAAGTCTGTGCAAAGCTAAGCATTTTATCTCTCATGTTTATACATCAATACAACTGCAGTTGGTGAAAAGGAAATATTAAAAATTGTGATATTTCAAAACCAATAACTTCTTAAAATTAGGCAATTTCATGTTATTTGTATAGATTTTGAAACCATTTTGCAATCTCTTCGATTTAGCCATTTAATAAAATTTTATTGACTATACCTGTTGGAGACAGATCCAATTTGGCAAATTTTACTATTGTACTACAATTAAAGAAAATATAAACCTGAAAATCGTTCTGTTATAGTCAAAAATTGCAATTATGCATGAAAACATTTCCATGAAAATGAGTCCATTTACCAAAATTTATTTTAAATAACTTTGAATATAGCTGAGTTAGTCAGTGTTGTACAGCATGGAAATAGACCAATCGGTCAAATGCATCCATACCAACCAGATATCCTAAATTAATGTCGTCTCATTTGGCGCAATGCCTCTAAACCTGTCCTAATCATTCACCCATCCAGTTTCCTCCACTTCGTTAGGCAGTTCATTCCATACATGCTCCACCTTCTGCATGAAAAAGTTGCCCCTTAGGTCTTTTTTATATCTTTCCCCTCTCACCCTAAATCTATGACCTCTAGTTCTGGACTCCCCTACCCCAGGGAAAAGACTTTGTCTATTTATCATATCCATGCCCCTCATGATTTTGTAACCCTCTATAAGGTCACGCCTCAGCCTCTCCCTATAGCTCAAATCCTCCAACCCTGGCAACATCAAGTTTCACAACATCTTTCCGATAGGAAGGAGACCAGAATTGCACACAACATTCCAACAGTGGCCTAAACCAATGACCTGTACAGCCACAACATGACCTCCCAACTCCTGGACTCAATACTCTGACCAATAAAGGAAAGCCGACCAAATGCCGCCTTCACTATCCTATCTACCTGCAACTCCACTTTCAAGGAGCTATGAACCTGCACTCCAAGGTCTCTTTGCTCAGCAACACTTCCTAGAACCTTACCATTAAGTGTATAAGTCCTGCTAAGATTTGCTTTCCCAAAATGCAGCACCCCTCTCATTTATTTGAATTAAACTTCATCTGCCACTTCTTAGCCCATTGGCCCATCTGATCAAGATCCTGTTGTAATCTGAGGTAACCTTCTTCGCTGTCCACTACACCTCCAATTTTGGTGTCATCTGCAAACTTACTAATTACACCTGTTATGCTCACATCCAAATCATTTATATAAATGATGAAAGGTAGTGGACCCTGCACCAATCCTTTTGGCACTCCACTGGTCATGGGCCTCCAGTCTGAAAAACAACCCTCCACCACCACCCTCTGACTTTTACGTTTGAGCCAGTTCTGTATCCAAATGGCTAGTTCTCCCTGTATTCCATGAGATCAAACCTTGCTCATCAATCTCCCATGGGAAACCTTGTCGAACGCCTTACTGAAGTCCACATGAATCGCATCTACCACTTTGCCCTCATCAATACTCTTCGTTACTTCTTCAGAAAATTCAGTCAAGTTTGTGAGACATGATTTCCCACGCACAAAGCCATGTTGACTATCCCTAATCAGTCCTTGCCTTTCCAAATACATGTTCATCCTGTCCCTCAGGATAACCCCTCAACAATGTTCCCACCACTGACGTCAAGCTCACTGGTCTATAGTTCCCTGGCTTGTCCTTACCACCCTTCTTAAACAGTGGCACCATACTAGCCAGTGTGTAGTCTTCCAGCACCTCACCTGTGACTATCGGTGATACAAATATTTCAGTAAGAGGTCCAGCAATCAGTTCCTTAGCTTCCCATAGAGTTCTAGGGTAAACCTGATCAGGTCCTGGGGATTTATCCACTTTTATGCGTTTCAAGACATCCAATACTTCCTCCTCTGTAACATGGACATTTTTCAAGATGTCACCATCTATTGCCCTACATTCTATATCTTCCATGTCCTTTTCCAGAGTAAATACTGATGCAAAATACTCGTTTAGTATCTTCCCCATTTTCTGCGGAACCACACAAAGGCCACCAGCTGATCTTTGAGGGGCCCCTATTCTCTCCCTAGTTACCCTTTTATCCTTAATATATTTGTTAAAAACCTTTTGGCAAATAGAATTAAGGAGAATCCAAAGCTCTCCTGATTTCCCTCTTAAGTATACTCGTACTGCCTTTATAGATATCTCCTGTCTATACCTGACATATGCTTCCTTACTTTGGGAATTGTCTAAATGAGAAGATTATGAATCTTCTATAATATTTTTCTATAATGTATTCCTACATTTCAGGCTAAGATAAATGAATTTCTGACCTCTCAAGGCATGTGAGGTTCAGACAGGAAAGTGGAAAGAGACAGATCATCTTAACGAGAAGAATAGGTTCAAGTAGGAATGTCAGACCTACTACTGCTCCCTTTTGTTATTAACATGCTTCTTCCACCACCCTTATTATGCAAAACAATTTTCCTTGTCATCTTTGATTATTTTGCCAGTTGTCTTAAATCTGTGTCCCCTTGTTATTGACCTTTCAGCCATTGGGAGCAAGTTCTCTTTATTTACTGTATGTAAGCTCTTCAAGAATTTAAGCATCTCTGTCAAATGTCTTGTCAATTTTCTTAGATCCAAGGCTTTTCCAGTCTTGACAATTTAAAGCATGGTCTTCTCTAATGATTCTAGTAAAGCCTTCACCTGACATATAGTACCCAAAACTGAAAACCTATTAACATCACTTAAGTGTTTTATATAGATTTAGTATTCTCTCCAGACTTCCTATTTCTCTGCTTGTTCAGTTCAGTTACTGGTTTATAATTCATGCTACTAATGTCCATTATTTAACAAGTCAAATTTAATTCATGTTAATATGGATACTTGTAACTTTTGTTCAGTTTCCATGTAAATGCCTGAAGAAATCAGGTGAAGGAATATACTTTCTATTTGTGTAATGTTTTGTCCTTCTGCCTCCTAGATTTGCTTTGAATGTGGAGCTTTCAATCCTCAATGGGTCAGTGTCACTTATGGAATATGGATTTGCCTTGAGTGCTCAGGAAAGCACAGAGGTCTAGGAGTACATCTCAGGTATAAGCTCGGATTAAAAAAGAAAACTGCAAAATGAATGTTAAATATTGGTTAAGAATCCTTAAAGTGCCTCTTGAACAGCGTTGTAGGTGTACATACCCCACCCCTTTTCCAGGACAATTGGTCATGAGCAACTGATGTTAGTCTAGCCAGCATTGCCTACATCCTGACAAGATGTTCCTCAGTTGATGTGTCTGTTGAAATGTTAAGCCATGCAGGCCATTGCAATGCTATGAGATCTTATTGTCTTTGATCGGCACTGTGGCAAAGTATATCCTGGTTCCAATAACCAGTGTCAGTCCCATTTCATTTTGAATTCGTCTACATAGTTGGAAAACCAGCTACTAAATCAAGACTCGTATGATATTGGCTACTTGACTGTGGCACCATAATATGATTGAATTATTCCCTAGCATGCATTTAATACACTCAGGACAGAGAGGTATTATTACTAAATAAATAACCATTTCAGACCTGTTAATATTGTCAGGGTTAGATTTGGTGAAGCAGGTTTTTTCTTTCTTTATGTTTAATAAAAAGTTAGGAATGCAATTCTTTGTTGTGGGGTCCCAGTGCATTTCCATTAAGCACTTCAGGTCAAGTATAGTTAGCTGTGACATTGTATTCCACTCCCAAAACACACTTAACCCCAACATCTGTCAACCTATGTGAGATTGCTAAATAGTACTGAATGTTATGTTTTACTTAGATTCATATTCACCAGCAAATAGATTGGAACTGTCCACACTTGTCATGAGGAATCATAAAAGAGAATAAAATTTCACATTGTGTTGAATTTAAACCAGCTGTCGGAAGTGCGAGACTGTGTCCTCCTATCTACCTCCATCTTGCCACACTATCCTACTGTGGTTTATTAAGGGTTAGCACTACAATGAAATTGCATTTATTTGGAAGATACATCCTCTGCTAAAAATCAGAATTTGTGTATTAAACCAATTGAGCCCAATTTGCATATGTTATTTGCATCATTAGGAAAACAAACTTTATATTAGTTGAACATTTTTTAAAAATGGTTTATTTGGTCTTCTGTTTCAATGTTTCTAGTGAAAATAATTTAACATCATCTTTGAAGAATGAAAGGCAATCTCAAATAGAAATCTAAAATTCTGACTTGACAAGTTAGATAAAGGAGTGGTGTTCCTGATGGTGGGAAGGCAGGGGGTCATAGTTCAAGGATAAGGACGAGATGAGGAAAAATTTCTTTACTTAGAAAGTAGTGAGTTTGTGGAATTCACTAGCACAAAGTATTGAGGGGCTAAAGCATTGTGTTTTCAAGAAAGAGGTATATGTCGGTGTTGTGCTTGAAGGGATCAAGAGGTATGGGGGTGGAGGATAGAATTAGACTATTGAGCTTCATGAACAGCTTGTGCATCGAATGGCAGTGTCCCGCTCTTTTCTTGTATGTTTCCGTGTTTCTATAAAATAAAGTTCAAATGCATTGTATGTGTTAAAATCCTGGTGATTGAGACTGCATAAAGTTAGTTTTGTTGATCTCGCTTGTATTTTGCTTCATGCATAAGGCTATCTTTTTTCACAAAGTTTTGAGAAATGTAATTTTGCTTAAAAGGTAAATAAAATACATTGCTTCCTACTGTCCTCTAGTTTTGTGCGGTCTGTTACCATGGATAAATGGAAAGATTTGGAATTGGAGAAAATGAAGGTTGGAGGCAACGCAAAATTCCGCCAGTTTCTAGAATCACAAGATTATGATCCATGTTGGTCACTCCAAGATAAATATAATAGTCGCACTGCAGCTCTTTATAGAGATAAGGTATTATAATACAAGTGGTCATAAATTGTGTAACTAAGCGTTATTACTTCATTTGATAATCGTTGCTTTGATGTTTCCAATATTCAGATAAAATTCTAACATTTCCCTAATTTGGTTTTAGTTGCTGCTAGTTGCAAAACCCTTCATGCAGGATATTCATACAATGTCAAAATCTTCAAAAAGTAGTTTTGTTACAGCTGCCCTCTTAACATACATTTGGTCATCATTCGTTTATTGCCAAGTTGCCATGCAACAAGTAATCATAGTATCTATGGTAGATAAGTATGATGTATCATGGCCCCCAATATTTGGATTAAAATATATCTAAAAGCATAAATTGTCCTTCATTATGTTTGTTACTAGTTAATGATGATTGTCCATAACAAGTTTTTATATACTGTCCTCTAAAATTCGCTAAACAGATGTGTGTTAATGAGTTGCTTGCTTTCTGAAAAGTACATGTGCTGCTCCTCCATGCCTTTTTTGGAAGAATTAAAAGCCTGCTTTAAACTTCTAAGTCTTTACAGAGCTCTCAAGAAATAAATGCAGTCTTTTGAGTTAGAATGTTTTGGGTCCAAACTCCATTCATGGATATGAGAGAGTGCATATTTGCCAAAAATGTTGTCCTTTGGATAAGACAATAAATCAAGGTCATAACTTCCTGACCAATGTTCCACTTAGATTTTCAAGATCTCAAGGCACTATTTGAAAAGAGTAATTGTCACACTTCTTTATGATTGACGCCTGTTGAAATTCGATGGGGAAAAATAGAAAAACACTAAGGAAAAAAAGAATTAATCTTTCCAATGGTTCACAAAGCATCCATTGTTGTTAGCTAAACCTGGGGCAACCTGAAGTTAAGCAGAATGTTCATCTACTTTTTGAAGAAAATATATGGATGAGAAAACTTTTGAAAGTTAATCACTAGACATTTTAAGAATTGTGCTAATATTAATAGCAATTTACCTGTCAATTTTGCTGCTTATCTGTTTACCGTCCCTCTCCACCTTCTGGGTAAAGTTTCGTGGGCAATATTATCCTTTCAGAATTTGCCAGAGGAGCTTCTGTTTTGTGTGAATATTGTGTTGGCTATCCACTTGACGCTAATGTTGACCTTTCAATACTGTCAGCATATACACACTTATAACTAGGACTACTACATAATTTTGGTAGGAATAACAGTAAAAATGATTACTATTTGAATTATAAAAAATTGCAGCATGCTGCTGTGCAGAGGGACCTGGTGTCTTTGTGCATCAATCACAGAAGGTTGGCCTGCAGATACAAAGCAAATAGAATTTTGTCCTTCATTTGCTAAAGGGATTGAGTTTAAAAGCGGGGCAGTTATGTTGCAGTTTGATAGGATGCTGGTGAGGCTGGAGTACTGCGTGCAGTTTTGGTCTCCTTACTTGAGACAGGACATACTAGCTCCAGAGGGAGTGCAGAGGAGGTTCGCTAGGTTGATTCTGGAGTTGAGGGATTTGACTTATGAGGCGGGACTGAGTAGACTGGGATTATATTCATTGGAATTTAGAAGAATGAGGAGGGGATCTTATAGGAACATATACAATTATGAAGGGAATAGATAAGATAGAAGTAGAGAGAATGTTTCCACTAGCAGATGAAACTAGGACAAGAGGGCTTAGACTCAAAATTAGAGGGAGCAGATTTAGGACTGAATTGAGAGGAACTTCTTCATCCAGAGGATTGTGATTCGGTGGAGTTCCCTGCCCCGTGAAGTAGTTGAGGCTTCCACATTGAATGTTTTTAAAGCTAAGATGTTTTGAACAGTAAACAAGTTAAGGGTTATGGTGAGAGGGTGGGTAAATGGAACTAACGTCTTGAAAAGATCAGCCATGATCCTATTAAATTGCGGAGCAGGCTCGAATGTAGGCCCAGATGGCATACTCCTCCTATTTCTTATGTTCATAATGTTCAGAAGTGGAAGGCCTTCTCAATTATTTACATTGACTAAACTAAGAGCAATAGTTTTGTTTCATAGAAACCCAACTAATATGCCTGAGACTAATCACTTAACACAGACTGGGAGTTGAAGCTGAATTGGCCTGATGTGCATGTTTTGACCATGCAGACTGAATTTGCTGTGCTGTCATTGGAACTTTAGCTAGGCCATCTCAATGGTTTATATCAAATAAAGTGCAGGAATTGAGAGGTCAGCATGAGGCGGTTTGATTTATAGTGCTCTATGTCAGGATAATGGGAAGACGACAGCTTTTTTTTAATATATGTGTATAGTCCTTTTCAAGTAGTAAACATGTCAAGACATTTCGTAGAAATGGAAAATAGAGGCAGTAATCCAGATCAATAAATGCTTGTGTATTAAAATTATAAAAACATTTGCTTGTCTACTTCTCCTGGTTCTCGTGGCAACTTGTTTAAAGTTGTCTTCCTTCAGCATGTTAATGGAGTACCAGGACTAATATATTGTCATTAAGAATATCAAAGATGTGTAAATCCTTAAGGAAATAATTATGTTCATGTTCAGTGATGCAAAATTATCGCCAGTTTCAGTCCCGATGAACATCTTACTTGACCTGCATATTAATAATTAGCAAACAAGCAAGAATTAATTTTTTAATTGGTTCAGAAAGTACTTACTACTGTAAATTTCCCATAATTCGGTGTTTTAAAAAAAAGCAGACTTCTAAGGGAAGTGTTTAAAAACAATGTCTTTGCATCATTTCTGTTGTCTCATCTTGCATGTGTTCTGTTACTTTGAGCAAATAGTGTTGAGTTTTGGCATACATTTTTAACTTGTTTCTTGGTAACCACATTGCTTCTGCATCATTAACAATGTACACATTCATATTAATGCGGTTTTTAAACAAAAACTCTGGATCCATAATATGTTATGAAATTATGTTTTAAAAAATTGCAAGCTGTCCCATCTGTCATTCTGAGAGACAACACTACATGCACTTGTTTTTCTTATCGATTTTCAGATTGCTACTTTAGCTGAAGGTAGAGAATGGTCTATTGAAACATCAGAAGCTCGGAATTGGACCCCACCACAGCCCAAAGTATCTATTTCTTCAGCTCATCGGTATTTAGGCATCACTTTTCTTCTATTACCCAAAGCTAGTGTTCCACTGTTGCCGATAATGTATAGTGTAAGTCTGATGAGAGTAAATAGGTCCCAACAGGATATGTAACTTTCTTTATATACTTGCTGAAATAAGTCACTTATAGACAACAGTGACATTGGATATCATAATTTGACACCAAAATTTAGATAAAAGGTCTGGTTTTATTAAATTCAAAGGCAACTTAAACGCAAGAAGAAGTTATAACAATTAAGCTTGGAGTTCAGTTCACACAATACTCTATAGACCAGAATCTCTTGTGACTCTCAGTAAACAAATTGCACTTAAATCTTAATTGTGTTCAGTCTTCAGCAGTCGAATCCTGAGTCCTGCGTTTTTCACAAGGTCATTTTTGTTTGTTCTTGAACTCTGCATAGCCAGCTGTCCTATTAGGTGGACACATCATTCTCTACAATCTAAAGTAAAAGCAAATTAAATTTGCTTTGACAAAGGGTCAGTTAGACTCGAAATGTTAGCTCTTTTCTCTTACAGGTGCTGCCAGACCTGCTGAGGTTTTCCAGCATTTTCTCTTTTGGTTTCATCTTCTACAATCTGAAGTGTATCTTTATTTTGTCCAATATTTTGTGAAAAGCATGACCTCAGAATTGTAACTGATAGTTATTCGATATATTGGCTGCACACATTCTCCTTTTACAACAGGCTGATTAAAACATTCTTATTAAGTTGTGGCACAGCTTCACTCAAGCAACGCGTTTATTTTATGTACAATGTGTGAATGAACAGGACAATTTTCACTCTAGGAACAGATAATTTCTTTATGGTGATTGGAAAAGAAAAAATATCTAATATAGGAACATGTATTATGAGCTCACTAAATCTGTGTTCACCACTTCTCAAGCTAAGTAGTTTAAATCCAAACTGATTTGATTATTAAAATGTAGGCAGCTCCTTGTTGCTGTCGTATAAACAGAAACGATCGGCTGTGTTTACATATAAAAGAGGATGGATGTGTACTTTCTACCCCTCAAAATCTATTAATAGATAATATAGTTTGCACGACTTAATGCACATGAATATTTCACCAAAATTAGTTAAAAACATCAAAGACCATCTTCATTAACTTAAAGTTCTTAACAACAAATTGATTTAGTTGGTGGAATCTTTTCTCCAAAACCATGACTGTTGACGCATTTTATAATCTAGCATGAGCTACTATCTTTGGCCTTTCATCTGAAATATGAACTGTGAAAATTATTTAAGTTACAAAGTTACGATACAGATACAAGCTAATTTACCATACTTCAACATCGTGGTTAAGAGCTATCTACGGATATATGAACAAAGAATGAGAGTAGGTCACTCGGACCTTTGAGTCTGCTCCACTTTTCAATAAGATCACGGCTGAACTGATTTTAACCTCAACTGTGTACTATGCGAATCCCTGATAATCAAAAATCTATCTACTTCTGCCTTAAAAATATTTAAAGATTCTGCATCCACACTTCATGGTCATCATTGCTGAGGTTGGTAAGAGAAGATTTGAATAAAGTTCAAAATCGTGAACAGTTTTACGAAAATAGTTAAGGAAAAAATCTAGTGCAAGAAGGCTTGGTAATCAGAGTGCAAAAATTAAAGGTGATCTGCATGTTCTTAAATTTAATTTTGGATCTTTTGCTGCTGGATGTGCTTGTTTGTTATTAGCAGATTGTATAGTTTGGAAAATTCAGTCTGTCTTTTAAGCCCACATGAAGGAACAGTACAAAAGCAGGATAGTTTAAAAATGCTAGGTCTGCCCAAATTCAAAAAGCATAAACAATGTAATTGAAACTAAAATATTAATGTCCTACAGCAAGAGCAAATACTTGCATTAGACGCTCAGAAATGATTCCTCATGTCAATCCTAAAAATGTATTTTGCTGGCTAAAGAATCATACAACAGGGAAACAGGCCCTTCAGCCCAAGTTGTTCTTGCTGGCCATGTTTCCTAAATTAAGCTAGCACTATTTGCCTGCGTTTGCCCCATTATCCCTCTTAAACCTTTCCTATCAATGTCCCTGTTCAAATGTCTTTTAAATGGTGTAATTGTATCTGCCTCTATCACTTCCTCTGGCATCTTGTTCCATACATGCTCCTCAGGTCCTTTTTAAATCTTTCCCCTCTCACTTTAAACGTGTGCTTTCTAATTTTGGAGTCCACTGCCTTGGGCTATTTCACCTTATCTAAGTTGCTCTTGATTTTATAAATTACCAAAAGGTCACCTCTCAGACTCCTATGTTCCTGGAAAGAAGTCCCAGCCTATCTAGCCTCTATTTATAACTCAAACCATCCAGTCTTCGTAACATCTTTGTAAATTGTTTTTGCACCCTTTCCAGTTTAATACCATCATCCTCCCTGTAGCAGGGTCACCAGAATTGTATATAGTACTTCACAAAAGTGGCCTCACCAATGTCTTGTACAGCTGTAATACGATGTTCCAACTCCTGTACTCAATGTTCTGATTGATGAAGACAAGCGTGTCAAACATACCAACACTATCTTCTCTACCCTGACTGCACTTTCAAGGAACTATGTACCTTCACCGCCTAGATCTCTCTGACAACACTCCACAGGTCCCTACCATTAACTGTGACAGTCCTGCCCTGGTTTGTCTGACCAATATGCAACACCTCGCACTTATCTGAATTAAACTCCATCTTCCATTCCTTGGCCCGTTGGTCCAGTGATCAAGGTCCCATTGCACTATGAGATAACCTTCTTCACTGTCAACTATACCACCAATTTTGGTGTCATCTGCAAATTTACTAACCATACCTATATTCACATCCAAATCATCTATATAAATGACAAACTATGGTGGTCCCAGCACCAAACCTTGCAGCACACCACTGGTCATGGGCCTCCAGTCTGAACAACAACCCTCTACCATCACCCTCTGTCTTCTACCATCAAGTCAATTTTTGTAGTCTTGCTCTCCCTGAATTCCACGTGATCTCACATTGTTAACCAGTCTACTATGTGGAAGTTTGTTGAAGAATTTGCTAAAGTCATGTAGACAATGTCTACTACTTTGCCTTTATCTATTTTCTTGATTACTCCTTCAAAAACACTCAAATCAAAATTGAGAGACATGACTTTCTTCGCACAAATCCATGCTGAATATCCCTATTCAGTCCTTGGCTATTACTTCTATCAGAACGAAATAGGTTGCCAACATTGTGAACACTGTGGTTCTATTTGAGACAGTGATCGGAGAAAGGGAGGAAATAAGAACTAATGTGAATCAGGAGGGAGAGTTGTGTTGTCAGTAATTTAATTTGAACAGTCAAGAATGCTGAAGGTAGCTTCCATAATTAAAATTAACTTGAACCATGAAATGAAATGAGAGAAACTGAGAACCAATGTATGCACTGGGCTGAGGCAGGCAGGATCTTTGGGAGAAGCTTGGCTTGGTGGGCAAATCAGTAAAGGCAAAAGTGCTTAAGTTTAGGGGTTGAGTGTGGAGGATACATTGAAGAGAGATTTAAGGAGACAATTGGCAGTGGAGAGAAAAAGCTAGTAGTTGTATCTGCAATATACAATGATCCTGGATTATTGAACAGTTTTGGAAGAAGACTGAAGGAGCCGAATGCATGATATGGTCTGACTAGATTTGTCAGTCGATGGGTAAATTTAGTATATGGCAGACGTTTTCACATCTGCACTGTTTAGTCATGAATTAATAAAGATAGAATTAAATTGTTGAGAGGAGCAATACAAACACATTTTCACTGTCTGTACTGCACAAAAGAGCAGGCAGATTTAACAAGGAAGGAGATTTGAAAGTTGATTGTGAAAACCTTCAGTTATGCCATTAAATGCAAGAAGCAGGAATTGTACCTGAAATGGAGCAAAAAATGTTTTTGGGGAAAATCCAAGATAAAAAGCTATCTAGATGTGTTGACTCACCAGTTTGACTGAAGAGGTGTAAGTATTGGTTCTATGCAATTTGAGGATTGAGTGGTTTCAGCAGCAGTTGATTTGTTAAATAAAGAGTGCAAGAGGTAGTCAAAAGGGAAAAAAATTAGAAGTATCCATGTTTTGGTATGGAAGAAAAAATTGATTAAGACTCCTATTGCAAGTTGAACTATAGTTGCAGGATGAAGACTGTGGGTAAGAACTGGAAAAAGACGTCTTTATGATTGATATTGTGGAAGCATTCCTTCATGCAGAGTGTTTTCCAGGTGTAATTAGTTTAAAAGTCTGAATTTGTTAAAGACGCAATTCAATGTTGTGATGGGAGAGCCATGAATTTGTTTTGGAAAGAGAGCCTATTATTTGTATTTGACCTCTGTGATTATATGAAGGTGAAGTGCCTCAAGGTTAATGGATGCATTCTGAAACTGATAGGATCAAATTATTGGAACTGATGCTTTTTAACATTTTCAATAATGAGGTCTGTCTCACAGAAAGTGAACTTTGTAACTAATTAGATTAAATATTCCATCAAGCATTTTAATATAAAGGAAAAATTTTGGAGATCATAAAATTTCAATAAAACTGGTGACATAGTAAACTGAAGAGAAAACTAAGGACTGAAGATATTTAGTTTTTCTGTGCAAATAAGATTAAGTAATTGTAACAGACTGAAGGATATTAAATTTAAATGTCTGAAGATTTAACAGAATTTCAATTTAACTTTTTGAGGTGAGGCATTGCATTCCTTTAAGTTTACAGCTGCAAATATAAAACTTCCACTGTACTATATTTTTCCCTATTAATAATACTAAAATTTAAACAGGAGTATGTATTTCAATAATTGATTCCATTTGAATATTGATTATATGTGGCCCTCTGTTGGGGAGTGACTCCACATTGTCTAGTGGATGATTCATGGACCTTCATTTGCACCACTTGGGTATTTCCTGCAGGAGTGTGATCTAGCCAAGTTGCATGATCAGTTGAGTTCAGCTGCTTATTGAATGCTTTGTTCACTTTAGCAGCAACTTGGCTTCTCTTCTGCTTGGATCAAGTTTGATTTTTTTGCAAAAATTGACGACTAGTCTTATTGTCTTTTATTACTTCTGTGATTGCTTAATTTTGATGTTTGATGTTTTAGTTGAACTATGATGCACAGATTATGGCATTCTGCAAATCTTCATGTAAATAGATTAAAACATGAGCAGGCTATCAACAATAATGCTACAACTATATGTTAACATCATAGAATCCCTACAGCATGGCAAGAAGCCATTTGGCCAACAAGTTCACACCGACCCTCTGAAGAGTAACCCACCCAGACCCATTTCCCTACCCTATTACTTTATATTTGCCCCTGACTATTGCACCTAATCCACACATCCCTGGACGTTATGGAGAATTTAGCATGGCCAATTCACCTAAGCTGCACATCTTTGGATTGTGGGAGGAAACCGGAGCACCCAGAAGAAACCCATGCAGACACTGGGAGAATGTGCAAACTCCACACAGACAGCTACCCAAAGTTGGAATCGAACCCGGGTACTGGCGCTGTGAAGCAACAGTGCTATTCATTGAGCCACTGTGCTGTCCCATTATAAAATGCATATGTAGTCTTGTTATTTGCCTTTTCAACATGGAACCATTTTAAAGTCATAGACTCATACAACTCGGAAACAAACCCTTCGGTCCAACCGATCCATGCAGAACATAATCTCAAACTAAGCTAGACACACCTGCCTGCACCTGGCCCATATCACCCCAATCCTTTGCTATTCATATACTTATTCAAATGTCTTTAAAACGTTGTAATTGTACTCCCATCCATCATTTCCTCAGGATGTTCATTCCACATACGCACCACTCTGTTTACCCAATTTGTCCTCGGATCTTTTTAAAATCTCTTTCCTCTCACTTTAAAAACGTGTCCCCTTGGTCTTAAAATCTCCTAGGGAAAAGACAACTACCATTTACTCTATCTTTACCCCTCATTATTTTATAAACTTCTATCCGTTTGCCTCTCAACCTCCGACATTTCAGTGAGAAAAGACCCAGTCTACCCGGACTTTCTTTATAACTCAAACCTTCCATACCCAGAAATATTCTGGTAAATCTCTTCTGAACCCTCTCCACATTGCTAATATCCTTCCTATAACTGGGTGACCAGAATTGAGCTGAAAATGTGTTGCTGGAAAAGCGCAGCAGGTCAGGCAGCATCCAAGGAACAGGAGAATTGACGCCCGAAACGTCGATTCTCCTGTTCCTTGGATGCTGCCTGACCTGCTGCGCTTTTCCAGCAACACATTTTCAGCTCTGATCTGCAGTCCTCACTTTCTCCTGACCAGAACTGAGGCAGTATTTCAGAAGATGCCTTGCCAATGTCCTGTACAACCTCAACATGATTTCCCAACTCCTATACTCAAGGAACGAAGCAGTGAAGGCAAGCATATCAAACACCTTTTTCACCACCCTGTGGAAAGAATTATGTACCTGAATCCCGAAGTTCCCTCTGTTCTACAACACTAGTCAAGGCCCTACCATTAATTGTATAAGCCCTACCCTTTTTTTTTGTACCAAATTGCTATACCTCTCAGTTATCCGGATTGAAATTCATCTGCCATTTTTCAGCCTATTGACCCGGTTGATCAAGTTCACTTTTTTATAATCTTAGAAAACCTTCTTCACTATTTACTATACCACCAATTTTGGTGTCACCCGTAAATTTACTAACCATGCCTTCTATATTGTCGTCCAACTCATTTGTATAAATGGCAAATAAGAGGACCCAGCACCAATCCCTGTGCAACATCGCTGTTTCCTGCTGTTGAGCCAATATGTATCCAATTAACAAGCTGAGTCTGAATCCCATGTGACCTAACTTTACTAATTAATCTACCATGCAGAACCTTGTTGAAAGCTTTACATTCTTGTGTTTCAAGCTAAAAAAGCATTGAGGAATCATCATGTACCACTTTATTATATCGATATGTCACTGTTACAGATACTTTTTTTTTCTCCATTTATTGTATTATATATTTTCTTTGGTAGTTCCAGACCTAACCAAGCTCCTGGATCATCCACTGATAAAATGTTTGAGGACTGGCTCAACGATGATAATTCCTATCAAAGGTAAAATTTTACATTTCTATCCAGGTATCTGTGATGTATTTTGTTTCCTTTAGTTGTTTTTCAGTTGATGGAGTGATGATTAATTTCCTTTCATTCTTTAAAGTGGCGGAGGATTTGGTAGTCAGGATAATCGTTACGTTGGATTTGGAAACAGTCCATCTCCTCAGAAAAAGGAAGATGATTTTCTCAACAATGCCATGACTTCTCTTTATTCGGTATGAAATAATCTTGGATTTGTTATAGTTATGGTTTTACTTCAGAACTCTCATGGGAGACCTTTTTTTTGGACTACTAGTTAATACCTAATTTTAATTATGCGTGACCACCAAGTGACACTGTTTTCAAGTATATTTTATCTTGTGATAAAGGTTTGGGAGTAACCTTGTACCTGTTATCTGAACTCTGTACTTATAGTACAAATTACTTAACTCTGTTTATTGAGGAAAATTGATTTTATGCTGGCTTTAACAATTTACTTTGAGACATAAGATTTTTGTTCTGTATATTGATTTTCAAATAAAGTGTTGTAATATTCTTTGAATAGTCAATGTAAAAAATGTAGTTACACTGGCATCACAAATGTTCCTTATGATTGTTAATGTGACAATTTCTGACTGTTAGCTGGAAATTGCAGTAATACTATTTAGGCTTTGTAGTTTTAAGAACATATGGGGCACATTGTTTAACTAAATGTCATTCTTACCTCATGCTTGCTTATGACAGTTAGATTTTCTAGCCTTAAGAGGCTATGATACCTGACCATATAATAAATGATTCTAATTATCACTAAGCAAGAATTATCTTTATTGTCACGTACTTGCATGAGGACAATGAAAAGTTTACAAGTCTCTACTTAGGGTGCTATCTTGGGTACCAAGGTATTCTTATGTGAAAACAAAATTAGAAAAATAAAGAAATAGGAGTTCAGAATAACAGGCCTTCCAACCAGCCTGTGGTGGACTCCCCCCTCAAGTCTGGGTCCATGCTGGCTTTCAGCCCAGACATCGCAGAGGATAGGAGGTTAAAAAGAAAAAAAAAAGTGAAAACAGAGAGGGAATAAAAAGAAACAAAGTGGTCAGCACAAACCAGCTCCAGCTCAGGAGTCCCACATTGCAAACTTGGTGACATTTTGGAGCAATATCATGTTTAAAAAAGATAAAACTGCCAAATGCTTCTTTCAAACTTCCTTCTCATCAATGAATTATAGTAATTTTTTTATAAGCAAAAACACTAGTCACATAAGACAAGGTGGTGAATGATCAATTGCCCTTCAGAACTTCTTTAGTGCTACGCTGAAATGTCAGTCTGGACTTTATATTCAAGTCTTTCTGGCTTATGAATGTGCTGTCACAGGTCTACTCTAATTTTGGCAGATCTGCTAATACATTTGCAATGTATAGTAAGGATCTCAAGATCAGTAAAAGGAAATTACTGCAGATGCTGGAATCTGAACCCAAAAGAGAAAATGCTGGAAAATCTCAGCAGGTCTAGCAGCATCTATAAGTAGAGAAAAGAGCTGACGTTTCGAGTCTAACTGACCCTTTGTCAAAGCTTTGACAAAGGGTCAGTTAGACTCGAAACGTCAGCTCTTTTCTCTCCTTACAGATGCTGCCAGACCTGCTGAGATTTTCCAGCATTTTCTCTTTTGGTCTCAACATCAATACCTGGGTAATTTTTCTGCTAACCTTTTGTTTTTTAACTAATATAAAGTTTTCATTTTTGGTAACCTTATTTTGAAATCTATGAATACTAACTTGAATTTCTAGCCATGCATATAAATGGGTATGTTTAAGTTTTCAAACTTTAGCCCAGTGCTCAAGCCCTTTGATCTGTCCATATGAATGTATGGAATCTTCTCTCGTAGTTATTTGCAAACACTGCTTAGCTACTTGACCTATGGTCAGCTTGACTGGAGCTTGTGGGAAGAGAACAGAAAAATGGTCAATATGATTTAGAAGTTCAGTTGTTCAAAGCTTCGCATTACCAAATTTCTGAACTATTGTCCATTATTAAATTTGGAAATTCAAATCCATCTCAGAAATCAAAATCTAATGAATGGCCTTAATTAATTTAGTATATATTCACTATTTTACAGGGCTGGAGCACTTTTACTGTTGGGGCCACTAAGTTTGCATCAGCTGCAAAAGAAGGTGTAAGTAGCACTGTTGCAATTTCTGCTTTTATATCCAGAAACAGATTTTCAATTGGGTAAATGCAGTAATGCATTTTTATTTTGTTACTGATGTTTGCTGAACCTTTCATATGTTGTTAATTTAATAGTTGATGTTAAAGAGAAAATCAAAAGTCTAAGCGCTTCTTCATCTACATTTTTGTAAGCAGTGTGTGTATAAAAAATGCAAAAGTCAGGCACCAAAACATTCTTTGTTTAATTAAGGCTTTTTCAATGTGTTTTTTTTTTGACAAGTTTGTATATTGAAGGGGAGTAATGTTAAAAGAAGATTAATGATGAAAAGTACTGAAGATATGTGGGTGAAATTAATCATTATTTTGCTCACCAGGCAGTGAAACTTGGAAATCAGGCAACACAAAAGGTACCTTTTTTTCCTTTCTTCCATGTTGTTCCATACTCTGTATGTCAACTACTGTCAGATGTGGCTGAGATAGTTTAGCACCCAAAATAACAGGCTTTGGCAGAACAATCAAAGGACTGGAATTTAGATTTTCCACTCCAGATTAACCAGCTTTTCAAATGCAATTCATATTTACAGCATTGAATGCATATTAAATAATCTTGTTTTGGTTTGGGGCAGAGTGGCGCCTTGGTAATGAGGAATAATATTGGGAATTTTTGAATTGCTAAAAGTGGTTGTTCTGTCCTTATTGCTTTCTTGCTGGATAAAGGTTTGGGGCTACAAGCAGCAGTCTGAGCCGGTAAAGTGTTCGTTTTCCAAGCACGATAGATTGTTTACTAGCAACAGTGTTCGTTCAATGTGCAGCATCAATATCCTCCTTTTTATTTTGATCAACATCACTTTGATTTTATGTGATTACTTAAATTTTAGGCATTTGCTTTGAATCATAAGTTTGTCTGCACAAGTAATGAGTGTTTATCAAGTGTTTTAAATGCATGATTGGAACTTTTAAGTTGTTGCTGAGCTGTGGTTTACCTCTTCCATTTAGCAGTCCAGAAATTGTCTGAAGGTACCACTAGTGTTATCATTGTAATGATATTTTGTCATGGTTTAAAGGACTCCATTAATTTTTCTCTTTTCCCTTCAACTTCAATTTTATTCCAACTTCATATCAGCTGGTAGTAGAGGTCAGCTTTTATGCATCAGGATATCAGGAGGACAAAAAGGGGACATGAGATAGCTTTGGCAAATAGAATTATAGAGAATCCAAAGGAGAATCCAAATATATTAAGGACAAAAGGGTAACCAGGGAGAGAATAGGGCCCCTCAAAGATCAGCAAGGTGACCTTTGTGTGGAGCCACAGAAAATGGGGGTGATACTAAATGAATATTTTGCATCAGTATTTACTGTAGAAAAGGATATGGAAGATATAGACTGTAGGGAAATAGATGGTGACATCTTGCAAAATGTCCAGATTACAGAGGAGGAAATGCTGGATGTCTTGAAACGGTTAAAGGTGGATAAATCCCCAGGACCTGATCAGGTGTACCCGAGAACTCTGTGGGAAGCCAGAGAAGGGATTGCTCGACCTCTTGCTGAGATATTTATATCATTGGTTGTCACAGGTGAGGTGCCAGGAGATTGGAGGTTGGCTAACGTGGTGCCACTGTTTAAGAAGGGCGGTAAAGACAAGCCAGGGAACTATAGACCAGTGAGCCTGACCTCAGTGGTGGACAAGTTGTTGGAGGGAATCCTGAGGGACAGGATGTACATGTATTTGGAAAGGCAGGGACTGATTAGGGATAGTCAGCATGGATTTGTGCGTGGGAAATCATGTCTCACAACTTGATTGAGTTTTTTGAAGAAGTAACAAAGAAGTTTGAGGGCAGAGCAGTAGATGTGATTTATATGGACTTCAGTAAGGCGTTCGACAAGGTTCCCCATGGGAGACTGATTAGCAAGGTTAGATCTGACGGAATACAGGGAGAACTAGCCATTTGAATACAGAACTGGCTCAAAGGTAGAAGACAGAGAGTGGTGATGGAGGGTTGTTTTTCAGACTGGTGGCCCGTGACCAGTGGAGTGCCACAAGGATTGGTGCTGGGTCCTGTACTTTTTGTCATTTACATAAATGATTTGGATGCGAGCATAAGAGGTACAGTTAGTAAGTTTGCAGATGACACCAAACTTGAAGGTGTAGTGGACAGCGAAGAGGGTTACCTCAGATTACAACAGGATCTGTGGCAGATAGAGTTTAATTCCGATAAATGCGAGGCGCTGCATTTTGGGCAAGCAAATCTTAGCAGGACTTATACACTTAATGGTAAGGTCCTAGGGAGTGTTGCTGAACAAAGAGACCTGGGAGTGCAGGTTCATAGCTCCTTGAAAGTGGAGTCGCAGGTAGATAGGATAGTGAAGAAGGCGTTTGGTATATTTTCCTTTATTGGTCAGAGTATTGAGTACAGGAGTTGGGAGGTCATGTTGCGGCTGTACAGGACACTGGTTAGGCAACCATTGGAATATTGTGTGCAATTCTGGTCTCCTTCCTATTGGAAAGATGTTGTGAAACTTGAAAGAGTTCAGAAAAGATTTACAAGGATGTTGCCAAGGTTGGAGGATTTGAGCTATAGGGAGAGGCTGAACAGGCTGGGGCTGTTTTCCCTGGAGCATCAGAGGCTGAGGGGTGACCTTATTGAGGTTTACAAAATTATGAGGGGTATGGATAGGATGTATAGACAAAGTCTTTTCCCTGGGGTTGGGGAGTCCAGAACTAGAGGGCATAGGTTTAGGGTGAGAGGGGAAAGATATAAAAGGGGCAACCTTTTCCTCTGGCCGCTCATTCCACGCACGCACCATCCTCTGCGTGAAGTGGTGGAGGCTGGTACAATTGCAACATTTAAGAGGCATTTGGATGGGTATATGAATAGGAAGGGTTTGGAGGGATATGGACCGGGTGCTGGCAGGTGGGACTAGATTGGGTTGGGATATCTGGTCCGCATGGATGGGTTGGATCGAAGGGTCTGTTTCCATGTTGTACGTCTCTGACTCTGACTCTAAGTAAGTAAAAGTATTGAACCAAGTTCACGTATTGTTTTAAAAACAAAGTGCTGGTGAAACTCAGTAGATCTGGCGGTATCTGTAGAAAGAGAAATAGCGTTAACCTTTCGAGTCTATTATGACAGAAGAGAGAGGTTGAAAATGTATATTGTTTTACATTGTAGAAAGTGGTTGGGTAAACTATGTGGAACAACATCATTTTCCACTTTTCCAGTTCTGAAGAAGGGTCATAGAGATGTACAGCATGGAAACCGACCCTTCGGTCCAACCCGTCCATGCCGACCAAATATCCCAGCCCAATCTAATCCCACCTGCCAGCACCTGGCCCATATCCCTACAAACCCTTCCTATTCATATACCCATCCAAATGCCTCTTAAATGTTGCAATTGTACCAGCCTCCACCACATCCTCTGGCAGCTCATTCCATATACGTACCACCCTCTGCATGAAAAAACACTAATTCTGTTCCTTTTCTCCATGGAACCTGCCAGACCTGCTGAGCTTCTGCAGCATTCTAGTTTTATTTCAGAACTCCAGAATCCATAATATTTTAAATTTGTTTTACATAAGTGGTTTCTGTCCTGAAACCACTGATAGATGTTTTTGGGAAAAAAATTTGGGTCTCAGCGTTGTTAGCCGCACTTAGTGTTGGTTTGGATTCTGAGTTATGGCGGGCTATTTGACCAAGTCAGACATCAGATCCTTTTCATGTCATCACCATGCAGGTATACTAACAGCTCAGTCTCCGCGTTGCATTTATGTTTGTTGGTAATCCTTTGTGCTTCAAGTCCAGCTTTGTATACAAGCAGGAAATCTCACAAACTTGTGTAATATAGCCAATAAAGCCTTTTAAAATTGAAATATTTCTGTAAACAAAATCATACTAACATTGTTTTCCAGACACACACAATCTTTCCTGCCTTTGTGGAAGACCTTTATAGCTTTATTATAGTTTTATTACTGATTTAGATAGAAAGCTTCAAAGGTCACAGAGTCTAAGTAATTGTAAAAGTTAATGGCTTACAAATGTGATTACATACTAGCGCAGAAAATTCTCTTCTACAGTGGAAATTTAGCTAACTGGTCAACAATCTTTTTTCGAAATGAGTTTGGAGGCTATCCAGTAAAATTTTATTTTGTGCCTTGGAGGTAAAATTCTGCTTTGGTAGAAGTAGAAAACCAGTGGTTATGAATTGGCCACCTTCCATACCCTCGACTCAACTTCTTTTTCAGCAGTGCATGTGGTTGATTTGCTCTTGTCTGTTTTGCACCCCCATGAAAGTTGAATTTAGCTCTTTATATTAAAGTTTTTCTGTACTGAAAATGAAATTTTGAACATAAATCCTAAGCAGGGCACAGGACATTAAAAACTCTTAAAATACTGCAGCATGGATCTCTTTAATAGTTACTTGGGAGAGACCTTTAGAATTCGAACTCAGCTTAAACTATATGCCTGACTGAACTTAAAAACAGGACTGTGTCCTGCTTGTGTATCATGCATTAGATTGGATTCATGCAATATTGAAATAGATGTTTGACTGAAACCTTGATTGCTATGTCATGCAAGCCTGTTTTGTTGACATTGTCCTTGTGTCTTGTCTGCATGTATTGTGGTTCAAGCTGAAGCATGTGTATCCTTAAGCTATTTGCTTCTCTGATTGGAATAAATTTACGATGCATTCATTTCAGTACTGATGAATTCTTTCTTGTTTTTAAATAGGCTACAGAATTAAGTCAAACAATTAATGAGAACGTCATTAAACCTGCTCAGGACAAGGTAATGTAACCCTGCTTGAGGAGCTCAAAATTATTATCAGTGCACTAATGTACTTAAAAACTTACTACTTAAGTTTTGGGCAATCGTTTTCCCAATCAAGAGGATGTAATTGGTTGGCAGACAATTTTCTGCAGCCAGTTGGCCCAGATATTTCAATGATCACTGTGTTGCTGGAGTTGTGCATTAGGACTATGCAGAATACCTCATGCAGTCAACGCCATGAGAATTGACCAGGAAATTGAGTTGCTTCTAGACCCCTCAGAAGTCCCTTTGAAGTCAAAATTCACAGGGTTTTGATCACTCAAATTTAATTATTGCCCAGGAAATGTTACTGTACTAAAACATTCATTCTTCTGTAACTCCTGGATAACTGTTCAGCTGGACCTCCAGTTGCATTCTGGCAACACCTGAATATTCTTCACCAGCAAGTAAGAAAAAAAAATTATTTAATTTGCAGTGCCATAGAAATTTGATTTCTGGTGATTAAAGCGCATAACTAAAAATAGTATATTAATTACTAATCCTAAATATTTGCAGTGAGTTTAATTTATGGCCACTCTGCAAATATCAGTAGCCTCTCCTCATTCAATGTATGCCAGTCATGAAATTCAAAGTGTTTCATAGCCATTGCAGGAAACTGAGCTGCCACTTTGCACACACCCCAAAACTCCTCCAAACACCAGGATGATAATGAGCAGATAATCTGCTTTTGTGATGCAGATTGAGGGTTAAATACTGGCCTGGATACAGAAGACAGCCCTTCTGCTCTTAGAAATATTACCATGAAAACCTTTATGCTCACCTGGAGAGGCAGACACTACCTTGGTGAAATGTCAAAAGATAGCACCTCCAAAAATGCAACACTCCCTCAATTATGCACTCTTGATTTTTCTGGTAGCCATGATGTAGAGGTGCCTGTGTTGGACTGTGGTGGACAAAGGCAGATGTCTCACGACAGTAGATTATAGACCAACCGGTCTTCACCTGACAGTCGATCGGTGCTCCAATAGCTTGTGATTTCAAATAAACTTGTTGGACTATAACCTGTTGTCCTGTGACTTCTGACTTGATTTTTGTGGTCAAACTATGTATGGGATATGAATTGACATCCTGCTGACCGAGGTGAGAGTGCTACTAACTGTGGTGTGGCTGTGAATATTTGCTTTAATCTGAAGTCAATGTACCATTTATCCATAAACAGCAGGGATATCTTTACAGTAAAAGCTGACCCATTGTTTGTATTGAAATTGTGCAGATTATTTATCTGTGTG
The DNA here is from genome assembly GCF_047496795.1 of Chiloscyllium punctatum. Classification (NCBI taxonomy): domain Eukaryota; kingdom Metazoa; phylum Chordata; class Chondrichthyes; order Orectolobiformes; family Hemiscylliidae; genus Chiloscyllium; species Chiloscyllium punctatum. The sequence goes on along the minus strand of NC_092775.1, from coordinate 41,361,097 downwards.
TTACATTTTATAACTTATTAGCCGTAAAGTATTTTTCATTTTATGGTAATGATATTGAATTTTAGAGAATCAAATTTCTAAAGGTACCATTGCTTTTAATATTTATCTTTGTGGTATTTTTGTTTGAGGCATTTAGTTTTGAACAGTTTTGGCATTTGTATTCTGTTTTTAGTTAAATGTTTAAAGCCTCATTCCATGCTACTTGGGTGCGTGTTTCATTCCTATAAGGATACTTGAAGCTAATAAGTAATACTACTTTCAGAAATAATGAATTCCACTCTTCTTTATGCTTATTGGTCTATATTGCGTGCAAATACCTGTGGATGATTTTTAATGGTTTTATTGATGTTTAATTGTACATTTTGTTGTCATATTCCTTTGGCAATTAGTGTTTTAATATTCCATATATATTAGAATGCACATCAAAGACAGTCCATTTTACTGGTAGTTGCCGATGTTTCTACTTTGATTTCTGTCCTATAATGGGATGTCCGAAATTGTGCACAGTGTTCCAAGTAATTGAAGTCTGAATATTCAAGTTCAACATTGCTTCATCATTCCTACATCCTGTGCTTCTATATACAACAAAAAAAGTTTTATTTTTAGTCTTGCTTTGCCACCTGGGATATACGTATGTAGATATGATCCTCTTTTATTCCTGTACAATTAAAATCTTACTATTTGAAATGTGTTTCTTTCACTTCTGATTCCAAAGGCTGTTACTTCTAACTATTTCTGTGTTGAACTGTATGTGCTTATTCTACTTTTATGGACTGTTCCAGTCTTGATAATGCTTTTCTTCATTTGTCACATCCTCTTGTCCACACATTAGAATAAACAATTTTCAGTCTGCCTCTGAGTATGTTTTTTCACATGTGCAAAACATAACAGCAGGGTTGAAACTGATCCCAGTAGAATACTGTTCAGCATATCTCTTCAATGCAAAGACTTCTATTTGATCTTCATTCTTTGCAATCTACCCTCAAGAATTCCTCCATTCCTTTCGCCACATCTCCCTTAATTTGAATCTGCCATTATCTTTGTCGTGAGTCTTTTATGTGGTACCTTATCAAATGTTACTGTGGACTGCTTTGAGTCTAACTGGTGCCATAATATTACTTGTTAAGTTGTCTGTTTAAATTGTTTCAGTGTACAGCCAGGTAGCATGGAAATCACATTAGCCTAGACATTTAATGTAATTAGCCAATACGTTCAGTGGCCATTCACCTTTATTATCAGTCACCATAGAAACCAAACCAGATTTTGGGTGTGTTCTGCTTCTGTAGATGTATATCCCAAGAACTGACTGCCTGCAGGTCGCATTGTATGAAGAGAGTGGTGAAGTCGCTATTTTAGCCTAGTATTTGTGCTAATAGTAACATCTGATATAGCTAATAATTTCATTTTTGCTCTTTTTATGTTTTGTTTAGCAGATTAATTACCTAATGATTTCATGTATCTTCCTTCAAAAAGGAAGAATAAGTGTTGTTATTGAAAGCATTCTAACTTTCTGTACTCTGCCTGAAGGCACTGACTTAAGGTGGGATGCAATTCCATTGCTGCTTCTGATTTTCTAATATCTTTCCCAACTGGTTGTTCTTTTAAATCTTATGTCACAATTGAGACAAATACTGCTTACAAACTATTCAACTGATTGTTCCTCCTCTCTCTACCACTTTGTCCATATTCGTATGTGGCACTTTGAAACTTTTAAGTCAAATGATTGACAAATAGAGATGTATATTAGTTTGTTAAAAATATGTTATTCTTTAATGGCAACTTCATTGTGTCTGCCTCTGATCTTTAGATATCACTCCACCACTTACAAAACATTGTTAGCTCCGAAACCCCATGCTTTGAAATATTTTGCTGACCTTTTATGCTTCCCTTTTTTCTTCAGAGCTCAACTAAATGGTCAGACATTGACACACTTCCTTTTGGTGCAATGTCTATTTATTTCTGATGATGTCTCGGTCACTATCCTTTCTTAAAATCACCAATAGTTTTATTATATTCCCACCTCTTGATCTCGATATTTATCATCACCTAGAAAATGTTTGGATATATGCACTCTTCTATTTTTCATCGATAAAGGTGTTTCTGTAAATTGTTGTGTAACTCTCAAAACTGCCTTTATTTTTAATTGTAGGCATTTTTATATATACAGGTGAAAGATGGGAAATTTTTAGATGATGTATCCATTGGTGTGTCACACATTGCTAATAAGGTATGAAGAAAGATGCAGCTGGTCAAGTCTCAAAGCCAGCCTTCATATACTGTGCAACTGATGCTAGAACAGATTAAAGGCCACATTGTTGAAAAAACAATGATTCACACTGCCTTCCTGGATCAGTATAAAACTAAATTTTATAAGATGGGGAAAAAAAACAAGTTCTTAAAACTACAGCAGTCAGTTGAGCTGAGAAACTCACTAATGGAATAGAAACTGTAAAGATTTTATGTGCAACAGCATTAGTTTGCAAGGTTTGTGAAGGTTTGTAGCTCAGGTTGAGGTTTAGAGTGTAGGTTTGATATCCAGACGTTTCATTACCTGGCTAGGTAACATCATCAGTGGCGACCTCCAAGTGAAGCGAAGCTGTTGTCTCCTGCTTTCTATTTATATCTTTCTCCTGGATGGGGTTCCTGGGGTTTGTGGTGATGTCATTTCCTGTTCGTTTTCTGAGGGGTTGATAGATGGCATCTCGATCTATGTGTTAGTTTATGGCATTGTGGTTGGTGTGCCAGGCCTCTAGGAATTCTCTGGCATGTCTTTGCTTAGCCTGTCCCAGGATAGATGTGTTGTCCCAGTCGACATGGTGGGTTTTTTTTTCATCCGTGTGTAGGGCTACGAGGGAGAGAGGATCGTGTCTTTTTGTGGCTAGCTGGTGTTCGTGTATCCTGGTGGCTAACTTACTTCCCGTTTTTCCTGCTTAGTGTTTGTGACAGTCCTTGCATGGAATTTTGTAGACGACGTTGGTTTTGTCCATGGGTTGTACTGGGTCTTTTAAGTTTTAGTTTTTGTCTGAGAGTGTTGGTGGGTTTGTGTGCTACTAGGATTCCAAGGGGTCTTCGTAGTCTGGCTGTCATTTCTGAAACTTCTTTGATGTATGGTAAGGTGGTTAGGGTTTGGTCTGCTTGTTGTGGTTTGTTCTTGAGGAATCTGCGGACTGTATTTTTTGAGTATCCGTTCTTCTTGAATACGTTGTATAGGTGGTTCTCCTCTGTTTTCCGAAGTTCATCTGTGCTGCAGTGTGAGGTGGCTCGTTGGAATAGTGTTCTGATACAGCTTCATTTGTGTGTGTTGGGATGGTTGCTGGTGTAGTTAAGTATTTGGTCAGTGTTTGTCAGTTTTCTGTTTACGCATGTCCGTTCTTTCGACTGTGACGTCCAGGAATGCGAGTTTGTTGTCGGTTTCTTCCTCCTTGGTGAACTTTATGCCTGTGAGGGTGTTGTTGATTATGTTAAATGTCTCTTCTATCTTGTTTCATTTTGTGATGACAAAGGTGTCATCTACGTAGCAGACCCAGACTTTTGGTTTGATGGTTGGTAGGGCTGTTTGTTCTAGTCTTTGCATTACCACTTCCGCTATGAATCCTGATAGCGGAGATCCCATGGGTGTGCCATTGGTTTGTTTGTAGATTATGTTGTTGAAGATGAAGTGGGTGGTGAGGCACAGGTCCACTAGCTTCATGATGTTTTCGTTGGGAATGTGATTGATGGTGGTTGGGGTGTGTGTGATGGTCTCTTCTAAAAGTGTGGTAGGTGTTTCCTTTGCCAGGTCGATGTTGACGGAGGTGAACAGTGCTGTTACGTCGAATGAGATCATTGTTTCGTCTTCCTCTATTTTGGTGTTTTTGAGTTTTAGGAATTCCTGGGTGGAGTGGATGGAGTGCTGTGACTCTTCTACTAGGTATTTCAGTCTTGTGTGTAGTTCTTTGCCCTTGAACATAGTTGTGATCAACCCTGTTGTACAAATGTGAAGTGAGGCCAACCTCACACCAGAGTGAAATAGGTTGAGACTCCCTCTGGACTTGCAGTGTACATTTAATGTAACCATTAAGCAAAATTAGATAACATTACAGTTCACATCAGAATTGTATATACATTTCTTGGCTGCGCAGTTGCCAGGTATGAAGTCTGTCTTTAGAGTGGTCATGCAAACCTTTTTGATTCTGTACTAATTTTGTGTTTTCCTCTTTTTTGCTATCAATGATAATTGATGCGGTGAGTGTCTATGTGGAAAAGTGATTTATTTATTAAAGTTGCAGAGAGAACCAACACATAATTTTAAAGTTTGGTTCTGAGGAAGATTTGATAACTTGAATCATGGTTAGCCTTAAGATGTGTGTGGTTCTGGGATTATGTTCTGATTTAATATTTTTTTTGTAATATTGTATATTGAATGAAATTTAGATATTATATTGATACCTCAGTGATCAAATACTTAATTCATTGGACTGTTACATGAGTCTCCCCAACTTAGTATGTAGGAAAAGGTTTAGACTATTTAAACTGTTTATAACCTGAGTTCTAATACTTTGTTGTGGTTCTGTTCGCCGAGTTGGGAATTTGTCTTGCAAACGTTTCGTCCCCTGTCTAGGTGACATCCTCAGTGCTTGGGAGCCTCCTATGAAGCGCTTCTGTGCTGTTTCCTCCGGCATTTATAGTGGCTACTATAAATGCCAGAGGAAATAGCACAGAAGCGCTTCATAGGAGGCTCCCAAGCACTGAGGATGTCACCTAGACAGGGGACGAAACGTTTGCAAGACAAATTCCCAGCTCGGCGAACAGAACCACAACAACGAGCACCCGAGCTACAAATCTTCTCTAATACTTTACTGAGTATTGTATGATAATGTTAACATTGTGAGGAACTATATTTATTTTCTAGGTTTAAGTAATAGAAGACTAATAGCTGATGTTAGAGCATCAATTCTTTTTTTTAAAATTTGTGTATATAATTAAATATGATTTTAAATTTATACTGGAATGATGTTTCAAGCATTTTAATAACATTCATAGGTGCAGGGAGTGACCGTTAAAGGGTGGCAAGATGTCAGTTCTTTCTTTACCAATAAGGATTCTGAAAGGTAATGTGCAACTGAATGCATTTAAATAAATTTAAATAAAACCATCACATTTGTAGAACTTAATAATTTAATGAATCATTATGGATCCAGAAATAACAAGTTTAATACATTAACAGAATTATGTTCTCTTCTATTCTTTGGACAATTATGCCTATGATCCAAATAGAAATTATTAGAACTGTTTCCTTCTGTCGATGATTTGCCACCCCCATCTATTTATCAAATCAATTTTTTTTAATATATGTTGGAGATTCTAATGTATGCAATATTCTTCAGTGAGAAGGTTTAGGTATGACACTGAAGTTGTGTTCATTTATGGTAAAATTTGCCATGCCCGGTTTGTGTAGTATTTCGTTCTGACTAGAAATAAATTAGCTTTGTGTTCAACAACTTGATCTTTTCTTTAAAATAAATATGGAAATGTCTTTGCAATTTTGGGGTCATGAGATCAAGGGTTTTATGGTGTTTTATATTTATGTTTTATGCCACTGCATGTAATCGCAGAGGGGCATCCAGGTTTGTAACTGGTTGGAAGGCTAGCCTGTTCTATTTCTGAGATAGAACTATGGGACAGATATGATACCCTCACTCAATTAGGTGAATCTTTGAACTGTTACAGAACTACAGAACTTTATTGGAGTGTTGATGTGTGGCATTTTTTAAATGCATTGATATTGCAACTGTGCTCAAATACTCTCTCTTGCATACAATTCCTACTGTGTAAGCCAGCAAACTCTGAAATTTTGTAAAATTCGGAGTACACAGAGTTCCAAGGGATTGCTACGCTTGAGCAAGGGCAGATCTTATTGCAAGGCTTTCAGTAGGTAAACAAAACTGTTCATGGATCACTGAAGAATACTTCAAGTGTCAGAGGCATTTGGAGAATGAGACAGAGCTTCTTGCAGCTTTCAGGCAGAAAAATTCTGCTGTTAAAGTTGTGCTGCTGAGAAGATGGTCAGTTCTGTGTACTAGAACTCAGATGTCCCAAGAGTACTTGGGACTCTGGGATGTTTTTGGAGACAGCAGGTGTAACTAAGTGTTGGAGTTAGGGGTGAGGTAAGTCCTTGAAGAATGTTTTGGGGGGTATGGGGCAGTGAAGAATTCAGCAGCAGCAGTATTGGAGGCTTGGTAAAGCTAGCTGTCCCTGAAAAGCCACAGTTGTGCCTGAGAGTAAGTCCTAGAGTGCAGATTCCAAAATCCAGGTTTGTAGACCCGGGAGTGGAAGGTGGGTTATCCAAATGTGAGTACTTGTTGAGGAATTCCATGACGGAGTGGCTTTCGAGGGAGCATTTGAAGCTAGGTCTTTGAAAGAGAAGAATTGGAAACCCTTGTAAAGTTTCAGTAAGATTTTGATGTCGCATAATGTCACTAATTAGGCTCACTGAGTGGGATCTGTCTTGACAACATTTGGTATTCGGTGTGTTCTATAGGGTATTCAATCAGGTTTGTCTGTTATTTATAATTATCTTAGGGTTACTCTAATTGGATGCTGGAATACAAGTTTGAACAGTAATACAATCTACAACTTTTTGTAAAGTCGTTTATCATTCTTTGTTCAAAACTGTGGAATTTTGTGACTTTATACACGTAAGACGTGACCTGGGATCTCAATTTGTCAACTTAAAAATGAATACTAGTCTTTAGTCAGATCGTAACATTACATTTCGTGGTCTTGTCTGGTGGCGCAAAAGCGCATACACCATCTCGTGCATAAATTGAAAATCTTGTACAAGGTCCAGCTTGCATTACAAGTTATTTTTCAAATGCCTGATCACTTCTGAAGTCTGTTGTTTTCTCTTTACTACAGCCACCCGGTTGGAGAAAGTTATCAGAACAGTGGACTTGAAGATGATTTCTGGGAAAATTTTGATCAGGATGAGAGTTCCAAGATGAAGATGCCATCTCATGCTGGTGCTTGGGGATCAGGTGAAAAAAATAATGATGCGTGGGGCACCGAGAACAGCATGAAAAAACAAGCAAACGGTAGCAATGCTTGGGACAGTTGGGATGATAATTGGGCAGCAGGTGGGGAAAGCAAAAATAAAAAGTCACCGAAGAAAGAAAGTGAAGGAACTGTGGATGATGGATGGGACAATCAAAATTGGTAGCTTGGGAAAGTGTCTGAAATTGAATGGACCTGCAATTCACTTTGCATTACTTGGCTTCATTGCTGTCATAAACCAGTTCCTATTTCTGTCTATAAAGAATCAATGTTTCATAAATCTATTTTCCATTTCAGAGGCTGGTTACATGCATATTTTACCAACAAAAGGAGACTTTACAATGAGCAATCAGTATTGTAACCAGAACACTGTCCCTTTGCATACTTTGAATTTAAATGTATCATTTTTACACTGAATACATGACATATACATTTTTCTTTTTAAGACAATATAATTTCTCCATTAATTTGCCACAATTTTTTTTGCACATACAAACATTCATTAGAAATCTGCAGGGTATCAAGGAGAAAAATGTAAAGTTAAATAGTGCAGCGATTATTTTAGCTCAGGTTTTCTTTCAGAAACACAACAAACGTAGCATTTACTGCATGTGCTATATTGTGTCTGTCTTCAGCTTTTATGTGCAATTGTACAGGGCAAGTAGCATTTGCGAATTCATTACTGGTGTTTTCAGTGTGACTTATTATAGTTTTCCCTAGATGATAGAAATAAGGTTATAGATGATTCATTTGACCAATCTAATCCAATCATAATTGATTACTAACTCTGCTTCTTCTTCACTTTACATGCCTTACAAATGACTATATAATCTTGAAATTGCTCATTATAACATTCTGTCATCTACTATCTTAACACTTGCTAACATCAATCGGTTAACACCACTAAAATAGGAGATGAAAGAATAAATGAGTCTATTAAATATTCATCTGGGGCTGAGAGTACTCCATTATGTCAATTTTAAACAAAATGTGGATAATTTTACTGGCCTTTGGCATCAAACTAGATCAGAAACTTTTTCCAGTCTAAATGTATGACGTGACATAAAAATCTTTTATTTGTTTAATGTTCAGAAATTAAATCCATCCTCTGGTTTGTCAGCTTTAATTTTTCTAAAGTATTAGATTTATAAGTGCAGTGACATTTCTTGTCTGGTCTTCTGCCTCCAAAACCTATCTCTCCACCCCTCCTCCCACCAAAAGAAACATTCCAGTTGCATATAGTGTGGATATAATATGGATAAGTGATCTTTCAGTATTGGATTTTTTGATTAAATCTGTGCAATATTTTTGAGCATGAAAACAAGCTCAAAATGTATTTTCATTCTGTAGCTTGGGGTTATTGAGCTTTTATGTTATAAAAGCCAACGTGGAAGATTGCTGACATGAATGAATATCTACAAATTCTGTATAGCAACTTGCGTTGCTAATTATTTTGCACCCATTTTTGAGTGTGATCGCTTATTTGTTGATGTATGACAATAAAGCAGGTGAAAGTGTTTGTCTTTTTTCTTAATTACATGGGAAGAGTTATTAACATTCAGTTTATTTTAAGACTTCATTCTGTAATTTAATCTTTTCACTTTGACATCCCAATTTTTGAACACTTTCAATGTGAATGTAATGAACATCAGGACTAGCTATGATCATCTTGAATGATGGAGCAGGCTTGAAGAGCCACATGACCCACTCCCATACTTATTTCTTATGCTCTAACAGGAGTGATACTTCTTGAGGCCTGATCAACATATACCTATCACTTACTATTACAGGAGCAGAATTTATGTTCTTCATTGTATTGGTATGTGTGAGAGTTTGTGTGCATGTTTAATGTAACAGTTCCTATGATACTGTATTGACTGAAGTTCTGCATTGGCCAAAAATGCTCCAGCCCTCTAATATTGTCACTCTTTGGTCAATAGGTGGTGCACTTTTTCTAAACCATTTATTTCTCCAATGCAAACAAATAAAAGTTATCTGTTTAAAAATCTGTACTTTACATGATGACTTTTGGTGTGGTGACAATTGGAATTCAATGTGTGAAGATTCTTCAAAGTGAATGTATTCTGCTTTCGAGTACAAAATATTGGGTACTTTCTGATTCATCAGTTATATTTTAGCATCGTCAGCTTGTAAATATGATGCACACTTTGTTGACATTATGGGTATTGAAAGTGACCTTTGCTCCAAACCCAATACATTTCTGTTCCTTTAACAGCCTCTGAGTAAACAATGGCCAAACCTTTTTCCTTCTGAAACTGAGTAGTGGAGTTTCTATTCACTGTGCGTTAGAATTATTAATTTTATTATTGTTCAGTTTGAGTTTATGCTTATGAAATTTCCCAAACCACCAAGGGTTTGAGCAAGGAATGTTTTTCAAAATGGCAATTACTCCTGTCTCTGAGCTTCTTGGAAAATCTGATCTTCAATTGTGACTGAGTTGCATAAGTAGCAACCTATATAACAATGGAACTCTGAAATACATTGCATTGATGTTGACTCGGCGGTTGTTATGTGGTATGAGCTATATGCAGTGATGAATGCTGATGTGTGAGAAAAATTATTTGAGGAAAGCTACTTCATTGGAGGCAGTTCACAGAAGGTTCACTAGGATGATGCCCAGTATGGAGATTGACTTCTAAACAAAAGCTAGATAGGTTGAGGCTCTTCTTACTGGGGTTTAGAAGAATACAACATGATCTCATTGAAAAACACAGGATTCGTAAGAGGCTCAACAGGGTCCTAGAGTCATAGAGATGTACAGCATGGAAACAGACCCTTCGGTCCAACCCATCCATGCGGACCAGATATCCCAACTCAATCTCGTCCCACCTGCCAGCACCCGACCCATATCCCTCCAAACCCTTTCCTATTCATATACCCATCCAAATGCCTCTTAAATGTTGCAATTGTAGCAGCCTCCACCACATCCTCTGGCAGCTCATTCCATACACATAGCACCCTCTGTGTGAAAAATTTGCCCCTTAGGTCTCTCTTATATCTTTCCCCTCTCACCCTAAACCTATGCCCTCTAGTTCTGGACTCCCGAACTCCAGGGAAAAGACTTTGCCTATTTATCCTATCCATACCCCTCATAATTTTGTAAACCTCTATAAGGTCACTCCTCAGCTTCAGGGAAAACAGCCCCACCCTGTTCAGCCTCTCCCTGTAGCTCAGATCCTCCAACAGTGGCAACATCCTTGTAAATCTTTTCTGAACCCTTTCAAGCTTCACAACATCTTTCCGATAAGAACGAGACCAGAATTGCACGCAATATTCCAACAGTGGCCTAACCAATGTCCTGTACAGCCGCAATATGGCCTCCCAACTCCTGTACTCAATACTCTGACCAATAAAGGAAAGTATACCAAATGCCTTCTTCATTATCCTATCTACCTGCGACTCCACTTTCAAGGAGCTATGAACCTGTACTCCAAGGTCTCTTTGTTCAGCAACACTCCCTAGGACCTTACCATTAAAATGTATAAGTCCTGCTAAGATTTGCTTTCCCAAAATGCAGCACCTTGCGTTTATCTGAATTAAACTCCATCTGCCACTTCTTAGCCCATTGGCCCATCTGGTCCAGATCCTGTTGTAATCTGAGGTAACCCTCTTCGCTGTCCACTACACCTCCAATTTTGGTCTCATCTGCAAACTTACTAACTGTACCTCTTATGCTCACATCCAAATAATTTATGTAAATGACAAAAAGTAGAGGGCCCAACACTGATCCTTGTGGCACTCCCACTGGTCATAGGTCTCCAGTCTAACAAACAACCCTCCACCACCACCCTCTGTCTTCTACCTTTGAGCCAGTTCTGTATCCAAATGGCTAGTTCTACCTGTATTCCATGAGATCTAACCTTACTAATCAGTCTCCCATGGGGAACCTTGTCGAACACCTTACTGACGTCCATATAGATCACATCTACTGCTCTGCCCTCATCAATCTTTGTTACTTCTTCAAAAAACTCAATCAAGTTTGTGAGACATGATTTCTCAAGCATAAAGCCATGTTGACTATCCTGAATCAGTCCTTGCCTTTCCAAAACATGTACATCCTGTCCCTCAGGATTCCCTCCAACAACTTGCCCATATTTTTTTCTCTATGAGCCTGTGTGGAACCAGAGGGTGGAGTCTGAGAATAAAGAAGTGCCAATGTAAGATGTCATGGACCATCCCTGACACCCTCAGAACAGTTTAACGTTTTCTTATTTTAAAGGCAGATGTTCCAGAAGTGATGCAGCTGATCAAACCATTCCGCTTTAAGCAAAACAGAATTTATTTGCACACTATGGTTGAAAAAGTAACAAAAGAAAACAATATAGAATAACAATTATTAGGGAACCCAACTGACTTGAAATCATGACTTAACAAAAGGAGCTGTTCCAATACAGGCAACGTCCCAAAAACACCCCTTAGCAAATGGTAAATTCAAACTCTGGTTCTTACAGGCAGGGGAAATTGCAGAGATAAGAGTCAGGTAAGAAATATCTGTTGAAGCATGGAGTTTTTTTTTCTCTCAGTAACCACTTCTGTGCTACCAGCAGATTCTGACTGCCTACTAAAACAAAACAAACAAGAAAAAAACCTGAACTAGGAGAACTGGCCACTCCTCACTGTCCATCGTTTAAAGTAGCCACTTCCAGACAGATCGGCACCCCTCTTGGAAAAAAGCTAAGGACAAAAATGACCTTGTTAAAGGGGCAGTATTGTAACACCTCTGCCCTTAAAAAAAATGAACCAACAATATACAAAGATGGCTGCATTTTGAAATCCCTGAATCTTAACCTGTTAGTACACTACAATGCATATACATTAACTAAAACCATGTAAATATGCCCTACTGCATTCTATTTCAGTCTGTTTAATTCTGCCACTGTATGCTGCTGTTTCTCATCCCAATCTCAACAATGCGTTGGCAATTATGTTTTCTTGCCCTGCCACAAATACAATTTTCAAACTGAATGGCTGCAATGATAAGTTCCATCTAAATAGTCTGGAAGTCTTCTCCTTAAAGTTCTCTAAAAATTTTAATGGGTTGTGGGCAGTATATAAGATTGTTTCAGACACGTTACTGGCAACATAAGTGTTTTAATGCCAACACCAAGCTCAAGTCTCAATTGTTGAAAATTTCTGTTGATGAATGTTCAATTTCCTGGAGAAATGTCTGATAGATCTCTCTATCTTGTCTTTTAAGAGCACAGCACCAATACCCACATCACTCACATTTATAGCCACCTTGAATGGCTTTGCATAATTAGGTGTGGCTAATTCTGGGATAGTGGTGAACACAGCTTTCAGGCTGTCAAATGCTTTTTGACAGTCTGCCATCCACTGAAAGTTTTTTGCTTTTCTTTAGTAATTCAGTGAGTGGAGCAGCCACACTGGTACGAACTTCCGATAAAACCCACTTAGTGCCACGAACCAGAGTACTCTCTTTGTCAATGGTATGGAAAACTCTCTAATAACCTTTGTTTTCACATTCTGTGGGGCCAGCTGTCCATGTTCAATAATATGGCCCAGGAAGGTGACTTAGGCTTTGGCAAATTCGCTCTTAGCTAGGTTTATCACTGAGCCTGCCTCCCAAAGTTGGTCGAATAATTCTGATAAATGCTGCAAATGTTCTTGCCATGTGTGACTAAAAATCACCAGGTCATTAATATATACCGTACAATTGGGTAATTCAGAAATGACTTTATTGGTTAGTCTTGGTGGTGCATTTTTCATACCAAATGGCATAACTTTAAATTGATACTGTCAATTCGGCATTACGAAAGCCAAAATTGCCTTTGGTTTTTTTGGGTAAAGGTACCTGCCAGTATCCTCTGGGTAAGTCCAATTTAGAAATAAAAGTTGTTTGTTCCACCTTTTCAATACAGACTTCCAAACATGGAATTGGATATGAATCAGATACTGTAACTGCATTGACTTTGCGATAGTCCACATATAACTGTTGGGTACCATCTGGTTTTTGCACCATTACTATGGGTGAGCTCCAGTCACTGCAACTTACTTCAATTATGTTGTTTTTGGGCATGCATTCAATCTCTTTTTGAACCTATGTCAACTTTAGAGGGTTAAGTTTATAAGAATGTTGCCTAATCGGAACATCATCTCCTATCTCTCCATCATGCATAACTAGATTAATACATCCTGACTTATTTCCACATCTCTCCCCATGCAATAGCAAATAACTCAGGTCATTTGATTTTCTTCTGCAAGGTAACTTAATTTATCTAAATCATTGACAGCTTCCTCATTGTCCAACTTTATATGAGGAATATCCAATTGGGAAGCCTCTGAGCTTGGTTCTGCACTCTGTGTTATAACCGGTAATACCTTCTCCGTTTACTTTCTTTCCCTATCAAAATACCTTTTGAGCATATTCACATGACACACTCTGAGATTACCTTTTGCCTGGAGTTCTTATCAAATAGATCACCTCACTGAATCTCCTTTTGACTTGATAATGTCCACTAAACCTTGCTTTTAAATGTTCACCTGTCACTGGAAGTAGTACTAACATTTTATCTCTGTTAGTAAAATTGAGTTTGATTTCTTATATGCTTTTTGTTTCGTCCTATTCTGTGATTCTTTTAAATGCCATCTAGCCATCTCCCCCACACTATTTCATCGTTCTGTAAAATTTCACGCACATTCGAAATATGCGGTCTCTGAATTCTGACTCACCAGTTTCTCATTAATTAATGTTAATCGTCCCCTTATGTCATGCCCAAAAACTAATTCAAATGGACTTGATTCATTTGGTGCATCTCTAATGGAAAAAAGTACAAACAGAATTCCTATATCCTGATCTTCTGGATAATCTTGACCAAAAGCCCTCAATATGGTCTTTAATAACCAATGCCACCTTTCTATTCTGCTATTCTGGATGGTACATAGTGGATTTGAATTGTTTTAATCCTAAACTATCCATAACTTCCTTCAATAATTTTGGTGTAAAGTTTGACCCTTGATCTAATTGTATCTGTATGAGTAGTCTGTACCTCATGAAAAATTTAACTTCTACAATTCTTTTTGCTGTGAAATTGTGTAACAAAATGGCCTCTGGAAATCTAGTGGACACATCCATTATTAACAAATACTGATTTTCACTTTTTGTTTTGGGTGGGGGTCCTATGCAATCGATTACAACTCATATAAGATTTCTCAAATGGAAGAATGGGTATTAAAGATGTGGGTCTTATTACTGCCTGTGGTTTTCCAATTACCTGACATGGATAACATGACTGGCAAAATTCAATTATATCCTTGTGCAGGCCAGTAAAAATGTATTTTAGCTTGAGTTTTTCTTACCCTTAAATTACCTCCTACTGGGAGATCATGTGCTACCTGCAACACCTCCTTTCTGTAACCCACTGGTAATATGACTTGATGAACTTCTGCTGATTTCTCATCTGTCTGAGTATGTGATGGTGTCCATTTCCTCATTAAGACATCATTTTTAAGATTGTATCCCTAAGTGCTACTATCAGATTCTTCTTCTCTGTACACTTTTTGATGCAATTGCTTCAGTTTTTCATTTTTTTGTTGTGACTCAATTATTTTTTTCTGAGCTAGTGATGTCCACATTGTCCTCCATCTGTTCCCGTTTGTCTCAAATATTTAATTAAATATGGTCTCTGATCATTCTACTTCAACTTTATCTGTATTCTTTGAGTTCTCCTCCTGTTTCAACTGGTGGGGCTTTGTGACCTCGTTACCAGACAGTCAGGAAAAATCCCAGGATGTGCTTCCTGTAATATCTCAGTTGCCTGGTTTTCCACTGGTTTTTCAACCACAGTAGGGCAGCACTCCTACCTATGCTGCAGCTATATCGTTAGCAAGGACAAATTGTATTCCTGGAGCCGTGAGTTTGTCCATTACTTCTACCAACACTTTTCACTGGACACTCTCACATCACTGTACATAATAGAGCGCTTCTTGGCTCACCATGAATTCCACATACTAACACATTTTCTGGCAATAATCCTTCTGAGTTACATATCTCCTCATCTCTCAACATCAAAGACTGGCATGATCGCACATCTCTAAATACTGTAGTTCTTTACCTGCTGCTTCTGCTCTATGTGAGTAAACCTTATCTTTGCACGTAAATGGTTTAAGAAGATCTGGCACTTCCTCCTTAACCAACCCCTGACCAGGTTGTACATTCTGGTGCAGCATTTTAGCCTCCACTGTGCTTTCTTTTACAATTCCAACAAAACTTACTGGCTTATCCTGTTTTCCTACATCCATCTTCTGAGTGCTTTTTCTAAACCACCAACACTGTGATTTCATGTGAAAACACTGGAGCTTTTTAACTTCTCTTTCTCCTTCAAGGGTTTTGTTTTTACCATGTGATAAGTTATCCTCATGATCTTCACTGAGATCTACGGTTCCCTTACCACATGAGGGTCACGTGAGGATTTCTCTTTCCCTGACTTCTATTCCTCATGATTTGAAATTGATGTTGGAAGCCAAACTTTAATTTATGAACCAACTCATAATGATTAGGCATTTTAGCTGCTAGTCTTGCCATTTTAAGTTCCTGCTCTTCCACATGAGTGCTCACCAGTTCAGGAAGTGAATTTTTGAACTCCTCCAAGATAATTGTCTCTCTAAGAGCATCAAATGTTTGAGCTCTTTTTAATACTCTTATCCACCTAGCAAGATTACTTTGTTTGATCCTTTCAGACTCAATTTATGTTTGACCATGGTCCCTCCTTAGATTCCTGAAACATTGTCTGTAGGCTTCTGGCACAAGCTCATATGTACTTTAGATGGCTTTCTTCATCACCTCATACTCCACAGATGCCTCCTCTGATAGTGATGCAAGTCTCTCACTATCAGCTTTATTTGGATCAACAAAACCCATTGATATTTGCTGGAGTGCTGCGGGTTTGAAGTAGCGGACGTGTAGTGCCTGCGGGCCTTTTGGCTAAGATCAAGTGTGTTCTTATCAGGACAGGGGTCGAGTTGCAAGTCATCGGAGCTAGTGGCGATCATCGCTGGATCGTGATTGGACATTGGAGGATCGTTTGTTTGTGCTGACCTGCTACTGGTGGATCTTCATGCTGGCTTCAGCCTAACGCCAATTCAGGGACCAGCCAACCTCAGAGCTATGGCTTCAACAGCTGCCCCGCAGCCCTGGGCAGGGGGTTCGAAACACAGTCTGGGTGACTGTGAAGAAGGTAGAGGATCGTACACCGGTCGACTGCATCCTGTTTATTAAGAAAGTACTGTTGGGATGCTGTGGGTTCGCCGCAGTGGATGGGTACTGCCTGCAGGATTTCCCTGGGGCAGACTACTTTGATGTGACCTTCAGAAGTGTGAAGCAGTGCGAACAGCTCCTGAAGGTCTTCAAGGAGAAGGAAGGGGAGCCGCTGTTTTCCATCTTGTCAGCGACCCCATTCTGTGTGCTTCCTGCACAGAGGAGTCGGGTTGTTACAATCCATATGTACAACCCCTCTGTTCCAGCGGCTGATGTCCTGACCTTCCTGGGAAGGTACGTCCAAGTTGAGGGAGAAGCCACCGATGTGATCGACCCCTTTGGGATCTGGACCAATAAGCGGCAGGTCAGGGTAACTCTGAGGGCCGATGATAGTGGGAACATCCTCCACCCACCCTCGAGCTTCGCAATTGGAGGGAGCAGAGGCTACCTGACATATGCAGGGCAGCCGAAAGTGTGCCGAACCTGTGGGAAGTCGGGACACGTGGCGGCGGATTGCAAGCTGACCATCTGCAAACAGGAGGGTCACCTGACTAAGGACTGTCAGGAAGCAAAGAGCTGTAACCTGTGCGGAGAGGCGGGCCACATGTACAAGACCTGCCCAAGACCGGGGGGGGGGGGGGGCCCACTTATGCACAGATGGCTGGATGTGGAAATGTGAGCCGTGGACCCCCAAAGACCAGTAAGGTACACCCAGACAGCAGGGAAACTGAGTCTGGTGGCACCCAGAAAGAAGAACAGGCTGGAGTGGAGGAGGCAGCAGCCAGCGGAGAGACACAGCAGCTGATCCTAGCTCTAGCTGGGCAGATGGAAGAAATGGAGGAGAAGGTAATCGAGCAGGCAGAGGAGTGGATACCTGTTAAAAACAGGAAGAGAAAATCTGGCCAGGCCCCCAAAGCCTCCCAGCAAAGGGAGAAAAGACAGCTGCATGAGGGAGGGACGGCCAGCTCTTCGGATGGGGAAGACGGGCACAAAGAATGTCATCACCACCACCAGAAGAAGAGACAGAGCGCCGTAGATAAAGAGGAGGGCATTTCCTCCCAACCAGGAAACAACGGACCCCCTGAAGTCCACCCTCCACTCAGTGAGAACCAGGGGGTACCCACTACAGACAACTGCGAGCTCTCATCCTCTGACAGTCCCCTTGTCAGACACAGAACTGGACGGTGCGGACCCTTGCCTTGGCTCAATGACTCCAGAGCAGGTAAATGACCCCGGTGAGGAGCTGGATAGCTACCTCAGCCCAGCGAGGGTCTAGCAGTTCGTGCTCACCATGGGGATGCAGACAGCTACCCTAGAGACAGGACAGTCAAATGGACAACGGTAACCCCATAAACTGGGGTTAAAGAAGGTTCATTTGCTATCATATAACAGGGCACCCACTCAGTAGGTGGTTCTGCTGAAGCCACAGCTAAATAATAAGAGACTGGATGGTTAATAAAGGGAACTGTAAATAGGATAACTGTAAATTCGATTAATTCAATCTTGTAATGTTAAGACATGCAATGTATATATCTATGAACGACATGACAAATTGTACATGTACCAAAGATTTATTTCTATGAATAAAATATATTTTGGAAAAAAAACAAAACCCAATAGCCACTTCATTTGTTTAACCACCTCCTCAATTGAGATGAAAAAGGCTTCTACATTTTTCTCATCAAAGACAATGCTTGGATATATTTAAACAGATCTCTACCTAGTCTTTGGCTACAGTGGATTTGCTCATCTTCACTATCTTCTGCACTAACCTTACCATCTACCTTCATCTCTGTCCTTTTAAGTGTACTTTCCTGTCGAAGTGCCAAATTTTGAAGTTCAAATGCTTTTTCTTTCTCTCCTTTCTCATTCTCTTTCTCCCTTTCCGCTCTCTATTTTTCCTTTTTGTTCTGCTAGGGTGATTCATTCTTTTTCACTTTCCTCTGCTTTTAATCATAATTAATTTTGTTTTCTCTTTCTTTTTGTATTGTGTCTAACTCAAGCTGCTTCATTTTGAATTGAATTTTAGCCATTTTCAAAGATTCTAAATGTGTTTCCAGCAAATTTGAATACCAAGCTATTGCTGTAATTATCCCTCCTTTTCTCATAGATGAAGGCATCTCCAATTCTAGCTTGTCCACCAATTCCAGCAGCTTAGCCTTGTTCATCTTTTGTAAAGCCCCCAAAGTCACTTCTAGTACCCCCTGAAAATCTTAGTGACTGAAAGAGCCATTACTGCCATAAGCACTGTTTAAACTAACCAAATGCAACACCTGGAAAAAAAAGACACTAACGCCTACCATTTGCCACTTTTGAGCCCAAAAACCCTTATCCCAACTTGGAACTATAGAATAAATTCTGCCAAGATCCCCCAATCTATTATGGACCAGACTAGACCCACCCCCCAAAAAAAAATTTTAAGAAGGTAGCCCAGACCTTAACATTTTCTTATTTTAAAGGCAGATGTAAAGTGGATATTCTAGGAGTGATGCAGCTGGTCAAGCCATTCAGCTTTAAGCAAAGCAGATTTATACACTACGGTTAAAACATGAACAAAAGAAAACAGAATGCTGAATAACTGAACTACTTGGAAACCCAACCAACTTGAAATCACAACTTAATGAAGGAGCTGTTCCAATGCCCGCAACATCCCAAAAACATACCCCTTGGCAAATGGTAAATTCAAACTCGGTTCTTATAGGTAGGGGAGACTACAAAGAGAAGAGTCAGGCAAGAAACATCTGTGAAGCAGAGAACTTTTTTTTACAGTAACAGCTTCTGTGCTACCAGCAGATTCTGACTGCCTCCTAAAACAAACCAAACTAGAAAAAACCTGAGCTGGGAGAACTGGCCACTTCCAGATATATTGGCACCTCTGCCTTTACAAACTCTCTTGAAAAAATGGACAAAGTAACCTTATTAAAGAGGCAGCATCACAGATGCAAATAAGAAATTTCTTTGAGGGTTGAGAGTCTTTGGAACTCCTTGCCACAGACAGCTGTGGGAGCAGAGTCATTGTGTGTACTTCAGGCTGAGATCGATTGTTGATCAGAAGGGAAATCAAAGGTTTTGGTGGGGTGGGTCGGGTGGGGGGAGGTGGAGCAGGGAAGTGGATGCAAGGAATGTTGGATCAGTTATAATAACCATAATCCTATTAAATGATGGAGTGGGTTCGAGGACCTCTTCCAATTCCTTATGGTCTAATTATGCACAGTAGAGTATTGAAGACCAGCAATTCAAAGGAAAAATGAGATTTTTTTAGTACCACAATTTTCCAGTATCAAGCACAGGGTTCACGAGAACACCCAGTCTTCAATGACTACGTATCAACTAATCTGTCAGAGTGAGCATAAAACATCGAATGGGGCAGCATAGGAATAAGCCCTTTAGCTGTCTGTGCCAACCATGATAT
Source organism: Chiloscyllium punctatum (assembly GCF_047496795.1). Taxonomy (NCBI): domain Eukaryota; kingdom Metazoa; phylum Chordata; class Chondrichthyes; order Orectolobiformes; family Hemiscylliidae; genus Chiloscyllium; species Chiloscyllium punctatum. The sequence goes on along the minus strand of NC_092775.1, from coordinate 41,341,418 downwards.
CATTCTAAACTAACCCCACTGCTGGCACGTGGTCCATATACCTCCATCCCATGCCTGCTCTTGCATCTGTCCGAATGCCTCTTGAATGGTGCTATTGCATCTGCTTCTACCACCTCCCTGGCTGCATGTTCCAAGCACCTTCCACCCACTGTGTAAAAATAACTTGCTTCACACACAGTGGTTCCTGATTGGCTGGAATGTTTTGTGCCTCCAGCTTTCAGTCCTATGGTGGATAAATATGTTTCCTTGACTTTGTGTTATGTTTTTATTCATCCTGCTGGAGAAGGTGAGCAAGAAGTGCTTTTGTTTTATTAGAGAACAAATAAATTAGTAGATGTGAAGCTATACATTTAGTGGGAGAAAAATATGTTTTTCCCTGCCTCTCTTTTCCTCTGAGCCCCGTCTTTTTTTCTCTCTTTTGCCATCTTGAGTATGTGGGAAATTCGGTAGAGAAAAAGCAGAAACTAACAATGTTGACATTCAGAAAGATGTGTCTGTTCTCCTAAAAAGAACAAAGGCATCGTGTAGATTCATGAGCAATTAGGAAAACAAATGCAATGTTGGCCTTTAATGCAAGAAAATTGGAGTACAAGAATCAGTTGTTAAGGGCTTAGGTGATATTGAGAATACTTTGCATAATTTTTGTCTCCTTATTTATAAAGGATATGCCTGCACTGGGCGGGGCAGTATACCAGATTTACCAAAGTGGTTCATGGGGTGAGAAGCTTGCCCTTTGATAAGCGACTAAGTACATGGGGCTTATTCTCTGGAATGTAGAATATTAGAAGGCGATATCATTGATATTTTAGATATTGAAGGAGCTTGACAGACGAAACACAGGTGTTTTCCTTTAGTTGGCACATCTAAAACATAAGGATACGGTCATAGAACATTTTTTTAGAGTTGTGGACGTTTGGAATTTTCTATCCGAGAACATTGTAGAAGCAACATTGTTGACTTGTAGTTGACGTAGACATTTTGGGTCTTGAAAAATCAAATTAAATAGCATGGGGACAGCAGTATAGTTAATGCTGAGGATCAGGTCAGCCATAATCTTGAATGGTGGAGCTCAGATAACCACATGGTCCACTCTTGCTCGTACTTGTGTTTTAGCATTTTCAAGTCTATCCTCAGTTTTCCAGCTTTTGTCGTTAATGTTTTAGAATTGATTTTATTACCACTAGATGGCACTTCAATCAGTGAATGGTATTTTCATAAAATGGCAATAGCAAATTCATCATCACCAGTCATTTAGTTGAGACACGTTCAAATGACATTACTTTTGTATAAACCAACAAATGTCAAATGGAAGATAATAAATTTGCAGTTGAATATTTATTGACATATAATGTAAAAGTTGTATTAGTGTCTTGGATTGACGTATTCATTTTAAGTTGAGTAGCAATGGTTCTAACAGTGTAACATTAGATGTGCTTATGTAGGTCCCACATACATTTAATAATACACCGTGGCTCATGGTCTTTCACTTCGTTATCATCAGTTTACATTCCTAAGATCTTAAAACAGGAACGGATATAGGCCGTTCAGCCATCAACTATGCTGTACCATTCAATCAAGGCTGATCTGATAACCCTCAACTCCACTTTCCTGCCTTTTCCCATTGAGTCCCATTCTGGTTAAATGTTTGTCTGTCTAACTTTGAACATATTAATGAACCAACCTCTACAGTTCTCTATGGTAAGGAATTCCACAGAATTGCCACCTTCAGAAGAAATTTCTCTTCATCTCTGTCTTAAATGTGTGTGCGGCATGGTGGCACAGTGGTTAGTACTGCTGCCTCACAGCGCCAGAGACCCAGGTTCATTTTCCGCCTCAGGCGACAGACTGTGTGGAGTTTGTACGTTCTCCCCGTGTCTGCGTGGGTTTCTCCGGGTGCTCCAGTTTCCTCCCACAGTCCAAAGATGTGCAGGTCAGGTGAATTGGCCATGCTAAGTTGCCCGTAGTGTTAGGTTAGGGGTATGGGTGGGTTGCGGGTCAGTGTGGACTTGTTGGGCCGAAGGGCCTGTTTCCACACTGTAATGTAATCTAATCCCTAATTTTGAGGTTATGTCCTCTGGTCCTTGACTCTGAGTTTGAGTTTGATTTATTGTTGTCACATTTGCCAAAATACAGCAAAAGGTGTTGTTTTCCATGTTATGTGGGCAGATTGTACAATACAAAGTGCCTCAGAGTAACAGAAGGAGTGGAGAATATATTGTTACAGCCTCAGAGAGAGAGTGCAGAGAGAGAGAGAGAGAGGTCAGAATTAATATTTGAGAGCTCCGTTCAAAAGCCTGAACAGAGGAGAAGGAAGTGTTCTTGAATCTGTACGTGTATTCAAGTTTGTCTATCTTCTGCCAGACAGAAGAGGCTGGAAGAGAATATAGCTGGGGTGGGAGGTATCTTTCATTACATTTGTTGCTTTCCTGAGACAGCGGGAAATATAGATAGAGTCAATGGATAGAAGGCTGGTTTGTGTGATGGACTGGTCTGTATTCATGATTCTCTGTCGTTTCTTGTGGTCTCGTGAAGAGCAGTTGCCATACCCCGCTGTGATGCACCCAGATAGGATACTTTCTGTGGTGCATCAATAAAAACTGGTAAGAGTCCTTGTGGACATGCTGAATTTTGCTGCATTTCCTTATCCTCCTGAAGAGATGGAGATGCTGGTGTGCTTTTTTGATTGTTGCATCATCATGTGTGGTAATCGTCACTCTCAGGAACTTGACACTCTTGACCATCTCCACCTCAGCAGCATTGATGCTGTCAGGGGTGTGCCCTCCACTCAAATTCCTGAAGTCAATGACCAGTTCCTTTGTTTTGCTGACATCGATTGAGAGATTGTTGTCTTTACATCATATTGCTAATCACTCAATCTCTTTCCTGTATTCTGTCTAATTGTTTGTGATCTGATTAGCAAGCTTGTAAATGGAGTCGGGGTGGAATTTAGCCATACAGTCACAAGTGTAAAAGGAGTACAGTCGGTTCTGATATAATGCAATAGTTCAGTTCTCATGCGATCCCGCATTATAAGAAAATCACGCAATAGCCATGCCATTTAAACTAATGGGACCAGAATAGCATTATAGCCAATACAGGTAAAGAAAGTTTGTGTTCTACAAATAACAGTCTAAAGTTTTTCAATCATATTAAAGCCAATTTGCGTTGAAGAAACATGCATTAAAACAGAACAGACTGTATAGTAGGCAGCTGATTACGCAGCTTTGCAGGGCACGGTGTTGAGGTTTATGATGAATCAGGAGGTTGAGAATCCAGTTACAGAGGGGGAAGCCAAGGCATATGAAGGGTGCACCTGGATTCCTATATCGGTCAAGGTTGCCCAACTTGAATGCCACAGGCTTGGATTTCCGTAGGGAGTGGATCTCTTGGTTTGTTCCTAGTTTCTGGTTGGGGAACATTTGGATTAACTTCTTCAGCATGCAGTCTTCTACACTTACTAATGAAGTCTAGAATGGTTGTGGCATATTCATTTATATTGGCTGCTGAGTTCTTGAACGTGGGCCACTCTACCGACTCTAAGCAGTCCCAACATGCATTGCTTTCTGTACTGAGTCCTCGCACTTCAGTTTCTGCTTGTAAGCTGGAAGGAGGTACACAGCATTGTGATCTGTTTTTCCAAAATGCAGACAGAGATGGAGCGGTAGGCGTCTTCGGTTGTATAGCAATAGTCAAGGTTGTTCAGACCTCATGTGGGACAGAAGACATTTTGGTAGCACCTTCTTGAAGTTGGCCTGGTTGAAGTCACTAACTACAATCAGCAAAGTCACAGGATATTCCTTCTCAAGACTGTATGTAGTGTTGTACACTTCGTCAAACCCACTCTTCACTTCCACATGGGATGGGATGTAGATTACTATTAGGATAGCAGAAGTGAACTTGCATGGGACGGTACTATACTGTAACCTATTCAACCTGTCCTCATAAGGCAGTCCCTCCAGAACTGGGATCAACCTAGTCAACCTTCTTTGGACTGCCTCCAACGCCAGTATATCTTTTCTTAAATAAGTGCCCCAAAGCTGTGCACGGTATTTCAGCTGTGGTCCGATGGGTACCCTGTATTGGTTTTACCAAGATCTTATTTTTATAATCCATTACCTTTGAAATAAAGGCCAACATTCCATATTCCTTTTTTATCACCTTCTGAATGTGTATGCTAGCTTTTTATGCACAAGGACTCCCATCTTCCTCTGTGCTACAGCTTTCTGCACTCTTTCTCTATTTAAATAATATAAATGTTCAGCTCCCCTTTCCTGTTGAAGTGCACAATTTCACATTTTCCCACATATTTCAGCTGCCAACTTTTCATCCATTCCTGCATTCTCAAAATTTTAGTGCTAGTTTACATCTGAAACATTTAAATCCAGTTTGGAATTAATTTTTAAAACTAATATCGAAATTCTGGAATGTTTTCCTCTTTTTCTGTAATTGATCATTCTCATTTGTAAATGCAACCTAACATTATGTCCTTGCTGAGTTGTACCTCAACTGTCTGATAGGACTTCCAAACTAATTTCTGCCAAATTGAACCTGCTATAATGATATGATACATGCTGTAAAAACAATTAATTTAACAGAATACAGAATTGTTTCGAATTTTTATTGGATGTAGATTTTCTGTGAATGCTCTTATCAGAACTGTTAGGATAACAGAGCTGTCCAATCTTTCGAGATCCTTGTGGGAGTGGCCTTTTATTTTTCTGACTGAATATGTTAAGTTTTAACAACACAACAGTAGGTCAGTGTTGCCCAATATGTTAACACTAGTCATGTGGCTAATTTAGAAGTCTAGATTTGGACAATGACTGTCCCATTTGTTAATCAAAGAAATGCCACTGGACATGTGAATGAGTATTTGAATCATACGGTGAAAACTTGTGGACTTTAAACTCTTTCTACTTCGTAGAATGGTAAGTTAAAAAAGACGAGTGAACAAATGTTTTCAGATTCATGGAAACACTTCACCTACTTGGTTACTAAAGGAAGATGTCTGCCTGTAAAATAAATATACCTTAAAGGAAATTTATTTGTATTGTGTATGTAATTTCTACTGGAAGCGCATGTGGCTAAAACTGTTGCCATAGCAATATCTGTGGCTTGTCAGCAGTTTCTATTGGGCAACACCGCTTTAAGTGAAATTAGATGAATATATGTATTGGTTAATTGGTTAATTTTTCATTAAAATAGTGAGTTCACTGTCAGTGTGGAACCTTGGTTTGAGTAGGTTGTACAGCATCCCTCTACTGATTGAACGAGGCATGTGTGAAAGAGTTTGCGAAGTCTCAGCCAATTGCTAGTGGATTCATGATGCATTCACTGGAATAATGGAAGCATTGCACAGCATTAGAAGGGGACTTCTGTAGGTGAGAACAGAGCATTTTGAGTACAATAGAGAATACTTGCATTTGTCTACGCTATCTGCCTGTATATAGCTGTAAGCGCTGTTATGTTTTTTATAAATTGACACAGCTCAATTTTGCTTAATGTTGACGACTTCAACGTATATTTAAAGAAAGATTCCTGATTTTAAAAATCCAAAAAGGGCAATTTTAAGCAATTGGTTGGAGCACTAGAAATTTTTAAAAAATCATTCAAGGATGTGGACACGACTGGCTAGCATGAATTGCTTACCCCAATTCCCCTTGAGAAGGCGATGTTGAACTGCATTCTCTGAAACACTGCAATCCTTGGAGTGAACGTGGGTACACCTGCAAAGCTATTAGGGAGGGACTTCCAGGATGTTGACCTAGTAATGCTGAAGGATTGGCAAAACATATCTAAGTCAGGACAATAAATTCCTTGGAGTGGAATTGGTGGCTGATGGTGGTGTCGAATTTCAATGCATTTTCAGTCCTTGTCCTTCTAGTTGGTGGTGGTCATGGGTTTAGAATATTCTCACTTCTAATGTTATGATGCAGAAAAAGGCTTGAAACAGTGGAAAATGGTGGGCCAAAGACACTACTAATATTGCTTTGCTCTGGATTGGGGACAAGCTTCAGTTTGCATGATTACTCCTTACGTCTAGGCAAGTGTAGAGGTAAAGCTTTGGGGAGTCAGAAAGTGACAGAACATGAGCTTCTGAACCTGTCTTTATCGTCACAACTTTTCCTGTCTGAGTTTCTAGAAAATTGTGGCTCTCTGCTTGTTGTTATTGTTGATCCGTGGTAGTTATTTTATTGAATATTGATATGAGCTTCATTGGAAGCCACGTGCTATAAGACGCAGGTAAACAATCCTGCAATCAATCGGGCCAGAGCTCTATAGTCCTGTCACATAGAGAATGAATGATGGTGGACAATTCGCATGTTTATGTTCGGTAATGTGGAGCCTAGTACACGAGTACAAAAGCTAAAGCTGATGTTTTTGCAATGGACTTCCTTTCAGAAGTACTGAATGGGCAATACTTCTCAGACTGTTTTTGAAGTTGCGACCTTTACAGATAAGTCTCCACTTTTAGATAAAAAAAGTTAATATTCAGTGTTATTTGGAAAAAAATAAACATATACTTTATACATAATTTGTCAAAGCATATTGCAAAATATTTCAACATGAAAGTATAGAAAGGGTAACAGAATTCAACATGCTGCATATTCCACTATTGGTGCCTCTAACATTTACGATATATGCACAATGTGTGGATACTGCTCAAGGGCAAAACATTTCAAATTTAAAATTTACAGAAAAAGAACTGGAAATAAACTTTTCTCCATACACCGTACTCCACTTTGAGATGCCTCATATAATTTCAATGCTCTTGCTCACAATGTATATTCCATGTGAGCTAGAGGGGTTCTACAGTTTGCAACCCCTTAGTATATTGTAGTGGAAAGATCTTAACAATTGTCACCTCCCCCGACTCGTCTTGGCACCTCCCCAATTTTGTCTGCATCCCTTAGTAAGTAGACTTGGCCTTTGAAGTATGCCATGCTACCATGTTCTTATGTTGTAATGATTTTTCAAATGTGAATATGTTGGCTAAATTTAGATTGTATTGAGTATTTTTAGCATCTTGTTTTTCTGTCCTAATGGCACCACAAATGTATTTGCATAAACAATGATTCAAGTGGAGGTTTTACCACGAACTTCTGAAGGACAGCCAATAAATGTTGGCCACATCCTAAAAATCAACAAATGAGCTTCTTGTTTGGATAATTTATTCAGGGGTTGAGATGAGTACTCTTTCTGCCTCACAATCTCAGAACAACATATGATAATTCTGTAACATCAGGTTACTTTTCTATCCTCATGACTCAATTGCAGTGTCAATAGAAATGTTATTATTAATAATAGAAGATATGGGAAGGATTTAGAAGCAGGGTAGTATCATTATAATGCTGCTATTTAGTAAAACGGTGGCAGAGTTTCTCAGTAGAACAATTCTTGCACCAGATCTGAGAGGACACATCATTGCTTAAAAGGAATATTGGAAATATGACAACCAACAGATTGCAAACTTCCTCAGCAGTTCAACAAGATGATATTATATGCAGATCAGGACTGTCAAATAGGTTTTATTGGCTAGTGAATTCGGTAGTTTTTGTAAATTCTGAGTTTCTAAGATATGATCCAGTCCTTTTTAAATATGTTTAAAGTCTCAGAAAATATTTTTTTAATCCCTGTTCTGGAAATTAAGTGAAACCCAAGCCACTCTTACTTAAACTGCTGCACTTTGCTGGAGCACAAAGTGAAACTTTCACATAAAGGAGGTTAGTCAACTACTAAGGTAACTTCATTCTGCAAATGATATTTGGTTGTTTATTGTGAACTTTACATGCACAACTGTTAGTCATCATTAAGACTAGCACTTGCTTTGAGTCAGATTTAAGAGTTCAAACCACATTCCAGAAGATTGAATAAAAATCCAGGCTGACCCTCAGTGCAGTACTGAGGAAATGCTGAGCTGTCAGATGTCAGATGTCTGACCTCTCAAGTAGATGTAAACGTTCCCATGACACATTTCTAAGGAAAGCATCAGCATTCTCCCCTGTGTTCTAGTAATTGTGTAGTACATTATTTCTTGTAATGTGCTAAAATGCTCCATTGTAATTTTGTTTTCACTAGAGCATAGGTTGAGGGGTGACATTACAGAGATTTATAAAATCATGAGGGGTATAGATAATGTGAGTGACAGGTGTCTTTTCCCTAGGTGGGGGATTTAAAGGTTAGGAGGCATATTGTTAAGGTGAGAGGAGAAAGATTTTAAAAGGGACATAACGGGCAACTTTCTTATGCACAGAATGATTTATGTGTGAAATGAACTTCCAGAGGAAGTGGTAGATGCAGGTACAGTTACAACATTTAAAAGACATTTGGATAGAAACACAAATAAGAAGTGTTTGGAGGGATATGGGCAAATTGCAAGCAGATGGGACTAGTTTAGTTTAGGAACATGGTCATCATGGACTGGTTGGACCAAAGTGTCTGTTTCTGAGCTGTATGACTCTGACTCTCTAATTGTTACCACAAAGGGAATGTTTTCCCATCTGATTTCTGAGAAACTCTGTTACCAGGTACATTGTTGTTGTAGCAATATGATGGAGAAGCATGTCAACAGGTCAGCAGCCCCTTTATGTTGCTGAAAGATTTCTAGTGTTGCTCCTGGTATAGTGTGCTTGTGTTTGTAAAAGTGCAAACAGAATTCATGACAATGATACTTGAAGGAATATCATTGAACCTCTACCTCATTTTCTTCATTTAAAAGACAACTCATTTTGAAAGCTTTCAAAAGAGAAAGGTCGTCTGATTGGAGGAGGGCCAGAAAGGTATGTCTCTTATTTTAACCCATGGTATGGAACCATGATTGCACTGGACTTCCAACCAGCATCTTACACCAGATATATTGACATTTTTATTCCTCTGGACCCATGGCAAGGAGTCACTGAAACCACTACACACTGATAACAATAAGTTTCATCCCGCTGTTAGACTTACCATGGACTACTCTTTAGTATCTGTCTCACCTCATTACCTCACTCTACCACAAATCCACGGGTAACCTCATGATGCTGCACTTCTCTAGCTTCCACCCTAAACATATTAAAACAGCCAACCCCCTACGGACAAGCTCGATGCATTCACAGGATCTGTTCAGATGAGGAGGAATGCAATTGACACCTGAAGGACGCCCTCATGGTACAATGCTCAACTCATCAATCGCCAGTTCCAATGTACCACAGCGAGAAACCATAATGACCTCCCCAAGAGACAGACATGGGATGCAACTGATAAGGTACCCATCGTTGTCCAGTACTTTCTGGGAGCAGTAAAATTACGCCATGTTCTTCGCAGCCTGCAACAAATTATCAAGGAGGATAAGCACCTCACCAAGACCTTCCCTATGCCTCCACTTCTCACCTTTAAACAACTGCCAAGTCTTAAACAGACCATTATTCACAGCAACTGCCTAGCCTTCAGGACAACATTGACCGCAACACCATACAGCCCTGTCGTGGCAACCACTTCAAGATGTGTCAGAGTGTCAACATAGATACTACCATTATACATGGGAACACCACTCAGCAGGTACGCGGCAGATACTCATTTGACTTGGCCAATGTTGTCTATCTCATATGCTGTGGGCAAGGATACCCCAAGGCATGATACATTGGCTCGACAAAGCAGACCTTACAACAACGGATGAACGGACACTGCACAACAATCGCCAGACAGGGATGTTCCCTCTCAGTTGGGGAACACTTCAGCTGTCAGGGACATTCGGCCTCGGATCTTCGGGTGACTGTCCTCTAAGGCAGACTTCAGGATACGCAACAACACAGAGTGGCAGAGCAGAGGCTGATAGTCATGTTTGGTACCCATGAGCATGGCCTCAATGGCACCGAGGGTTCATGTCACACTACAGGTGACCCCACCAAACCATACACTCTCACTCACACACAAGCACACATACATACGCCCACTCTTACATAATCTCACACTCATGTAAACCCTCTCTCATAAACATGCTCTCTCAAGCACACACGTTCACACATACAACCTCCACACTCACACCCATGTGCACACATTCTTACAGGCATATACAGTACTCCATCACACTCACGCACACAGTCTATTAAGCACACACACACACACACGCTCTCTCCCTCTCTTCACACACACACTCACACAGTCTGTCTGTCTGTCTCTCTCTCTCTCTCCCCCTCCCTCCCTCACATGTACAGGGGAACATCGATTATCCAAACGAGACGGGCGGGCACTATTTCGTTTGGATAATCAATTATTTGGTTAATCGGTTAAATGCCTTTCCTCTGGAGCTCGGAGTTTTTCAAGTCTGCTCCCCATTCAGGAGACAGCAGCACACCCCATGCAGCAGCACACAGCGCGTGAGCCTCCACCCCCAATGCCACCCGCCACCCTCCAACCCCACCCAACACTACCCTCTGCCCCCTCGCTACCCCCCCCCCCCCATCCCCACAACCCAATCGCGTCCATCCCCACCCCCTCTCTGGGGCACCAATAAGACTGCTGCTACTGCAGTTGCCTTTGTGGGGTAAGACTCTAAATAGGACGCACACACACACAGCCACAGCCACACACAACTTTTTACTGCAACTTTTTATCAGGTTCCACGTTTGCCCTCTGCAGGACAATGTTGCAGAGATTATCAGGGGTGGTGGGGGTTAAGGTATACCCCTCTGTAGAACTTCAGGGAAACTGTGGGGAGAGAGAGAGGGTGGCCAGACAGTCATTTGGAGATGGTGCCTGTTTAATCACTGTAAACAAGACACGTTCACTGTTGGAAACACATCTTTGATGTAATGTTTGTATCAGGACTTTGAGATCTCCTTCAGATAATCCACTTATTGGATAACTGGTATTCGGATAATCAAGGTTTCTCTGCGCGCTCACACACACACAAGCCTATGGGGTGAATTTGCATTTACAGAATTGTATTTGCAGATACATTCTATTTTGTTCAAGAAGCACACAATCTGTAGGCAGTCAATCCATGTGACATTCTATAAATTCCTACTTTGGAAATAGAACCAGTCTGACTCAAGATTGAAACACAGACAGACTCTAAACTCACACCTTTAATGCATTGTATAAGCTGAGATGTCACCTTTTTTTGATAAAACTAAGTTGTCTTGAGAATGTGACTTGAAAGAAATTCTGTGATTTACATATTAAGGAATTGAAACCTGCAATCCATTCTAAAAGCTGAAAGACTTAACAGCAATCTAGGTTTGTTCAATAGATTGCTTCAGTTTAATGACACTATAATCTTTTGCTATAAATTCTGTCTCCTATGATCCTGCTCCACTAGCTACTTGAGGAAGGAAAAGCACTCCGAGTGCCTGTACTTTCAAATAAACCTGTTGGACTATAATGTGGTGCAGTCTTATTTAAAGTATTATGGACTAGAGATCAGAGGTGAAGGTCTTCTGGTCACTTATTTTTGGACAACAGCTAGAAAACGCATGTGGCCAATGCATTACCACTCAAGTCTACAGTAGTGGTTTTCAACATCTGATACCAAAAAATGAGGCCAGAGAGTTATCCAGCATCCTCAGTGTGTTAAATTGCCACTAATGACCTGAACGCTTTGTTTACATTAGACTGATGTATTCTTCTCTACATGGCTAGAGGTCAGACCACCATGAAAGGTGGAGGAGGGAAGATAATGTTACCTAAACTATTTTGCCCATTTTCTTTGTAATTTTTACAGTCAGATTAACCTTTTGGACATTGATGAGAGGTTGATAATATAACAGTGTCAAGGTACTAAAATTTGGTATGGAATCTTGTTGATCTTCCTGATTTAAGGCATTTAAAGTAACTGAAAAAGTGGTTTGAAAATAGTTTCAGCAACTGAAAATTCTTTTTTATAAAGAAAAGCCCAAAAAACATAATGAAGGATGAGAATCAGACGAAAGGAGGAGATTAGAAATTTGAAATCTTTTACTCTCTGCCTTTTATCAGGATGCTGAATGTTTATCAACATCTTGGCTCAACAACTGCCTTCCAGTTTCCACCCAATCTGCCATAGTGTCAATGTGGCCCCAAAGAGTGAAAGCTAGCAGATACTTTGACTATGGTCTGAAATCACTAGTAAGCTTGATGCTTGTCAACCATATGCATTTCAGGTTGCCATCACTAATTGCAAATGATAGGACCTTCCCAGACATACCGTTTTTGCTGGTTTCTGAAATCTGTGATCATCTGCTGCATTTAAAATAAACACACACACAGTTTGCTAGGAAATAGACATTGACACAAGTGTCAATGGTAATAATTTCTATGAAATGTGATTTTCTGTACGAGCTGTTTATTCCAAATCATTAAACTGCTCATGTTTTTGGTACATTATAAAATATTCTTTCTGAAATAAGATTTTGTGTTGGAAATGTGGATCATATTCTCGATGGCACATCTTATAAACGTCTATTTATCAAACTGTGATATGATCTTTTCAGTAGTTAACTAATTTAGGTAGATTTTTGTTGTATATTTTGGTATTAAGAAACATATTTCTCCATTAGTCACCCATAATTTGGGGAAGATGATCTGACTTAATATATTATTATGATGAATGTGGTTTTTGTTTGTGAAAATGGTCTCTATAAAATGTTTGGTTTTATCTATCAGCCTAACTTAGTGTGTGAGCAAAGAATTATATCTCTTCAAGATCCCTGCTGCAGTTGCATAAGAGGTAGGCTTTGCAAACTTGTCTTAATTCTGTGACCATTTACTTTGGGTGTGGTAGCACTTTACAGTGTTTACATGTTCCCATAGTATAGAGATTAAACAGGTATTTTTAGTATGTGCAAGTGTGAACCCCTTTGTTTAGAGAAGCCAAAATGGAACTGAAGCCATTTTGTCCAGTAAGGTTTGTTAGTAACCTTTCCAAACCTGAGTAAGTTCTGTGCTTCACAGAAAATACATGCTGTAAACCAGAATAGTGGCAATTAGTGATTGTCGCCTTTTTCCCAAAAACACCTTACTTCAGTAGTCAGTTTTCAAAAATATTCAATCAATTGCTTTGAAATGGTGTTCATAATTATTTGTTATAAGTAAACACATTCTTGTATACTGTTGGTTGTATTGAATATTTGGACAGTTTTATGGAAAATTGGTGAAAACAGAAATAAAGGTGAAATAAAGGTGATTCATTAATAGTTTTGCATTTATATAGCAACCTAATATGTCTCAAAGTGCCTTGGAAACTAATTTTAAAACTAAAATGAATAAATAACTTTTTTTTGCTTAGTGCTGAAGGTTATTATTGACATGAGTTCACTCTAAAATGAACTAGTACCAGCTTTAAGGCTAAAATCTGTATTAACCTTTTATGTTCATAGATTAGACTGTTGACCTTCATATTCTTAACTCTAATTGCTATAGCAGCACAGAAACTGTGACTAATAGCTTAAAAGTAAATAGACCACAAATAGAACCAATTGTCTGTAATGGATGGGATTGTTCACTGGTGGAAAATTGACTGACCTATATGTTTGCATCAGTGTTCTTTGTACATAAAATCTGTTATTAGATACAGCAATCACATCTGTAACCTGGGAAATGTTATTCACAATGGTTCACAGCAGATCAATGTCAGCACAAAAGTAGCTTGAAAACTGTAATGAACAAGTAGTAAGCCACATTAATCTTTACTTTTTAATGGTGGATTATGGTGATCTTAACAGATATGTTCTCCGAAACGATTGGAGGGAAAGTACTGATTAATAACATAAATCAAAACCTCGTATATCTCTGCCAGAGGGAGCCCAATTGGTATATACAATCCTTTACTCAAAAAAAGCTGAGCTTTGAAACTCCAAGCCCCCAAACCCATCCTTGTGAATTACTGCCTCATCTCCAACCTTCCTTTCTTCTTGAATGTGATGTTGGCTGTAAAATATCTCCATCTTTCCCTGAACTCCATACTTCAGTCCTCCAATCAGAATCCTACTCCTTTTGTGGAATCAAAATGAATCATTTATGAAAGTCACATTTTATGAGACTGACAAAGCAAACTTCCCTTCTTCATCCTTCTCAACCTGTCTCCAGTCTGTGATCACAACAGCAGTCTTGGAAGATTTTCCACTGTAAACAAGGTAGGTGAATCTGCTCTCCCCTGATCCTATTCTTATCTGTTTAATCGTAGTAAGCAAATAATCATCAAGGACTGTTTCTCAACTCTGCAGAGTTACATCTTAAGTCACCCAAGATAGCTGCCTCCTTCCCATTTATCATCGAGATGTTGCCATTTGTGACATCATCCAAAAAAAAGTTGCTGCTTATGTTCTGAGAACGGCCAAGTTTAGCTCACCAACACCTCACTTGAGTCCTCCACTATTTCGTAATCCTCTGACATCCAGGTGCTGGATAAGCAGAGATTCCCTCTTTAAATATTGAGAATTATTGTCTTCAGTCCTTGTTGCAAACACTGCTTCCTGGCCACTGATTCCATTCCACTCCATTGCAATCACCTGAGGCTGAACTAGACTTTAACCCTTGGTGTCATGTTTGACCCCAAGATGAACTTTCAACTGCATATCTGCACTGTTATTAAGACTATCTATTTTCACCACACTAAAATCATTCACTTGTGTCCCACCTTCAGTGGGTTTCCTGCTGGAATGTTCACCCTGGGTCTTTGTTACCTCAATTCCATTTCATTCCTGGCTAACCTCTCAGATTCTACCTTTAATAATGTGGGGCCGTCTAAAACACTTCTGACTCTGCCCTTGCTCTTACAAAGTCCCATTTGCCTAATACCCTTATGCTATCTAATTTTGTTCAGGCTGATCAAGATATCGGCACTCTTCTCATGTGGCTTCTTGAGCATTCCTGATAAGAATGTCTTTCATTTTGAGGATGTGGGCTTCCCAGGCTGGACTTGCATTTGTTGCCCATCCCTAGTTGCGCATGGTAGCAATGAGCTGCCTTCTTGAACCACTGCTGTCTTTTGCTGTAGGTGCACTCAGTGCTGTTTGTTTGGGGAGGAGAGGGGAGTTCCAGGATTTTGGCCTAGCAGCACTGAAAGAATAGTGATATATTTCCAAGTCAGGTGGTGAGTTACTTGGAAGGGAACTTGCAGGTGGTGGTATTCCAATGTATTTACTGACCTTGACCTTCTGGATGGTAGTGGCCATATGTTTGGAAGGTGATCTGTGAGGAATCTTGGTGAATTTCTGAACTGCATCTTGTAAATGATTCACAATGATGCTACACAAGATGTAGGGCAGGGGAAGTGGGCACTGTGCAGATGGTGGTCCCTCCAGTCCTTCCCCACAATGATCTAGAGAGTCAAGGTACTCTCTTCTATGGGATACATGTCGCTTTTGAGATGATGGGTTCATCTGTAAGACATAAGAGGAAAGAAGCATTGCATCAACTGGTTAGTAATGGTATTCACCTGGTTAATGTGACCTGCAGTGGGACGATGTGCCAGGTACTTGGTTGGTGGAACATAGATGTCTCCACCTCCCTGCAGGAGAGGCCTTCTTCTTCTCCTGCTAGTGCAAGAATCCTTTCCTTGGTAGGGGTGGTGATTGCTCCTTTAATGACATAAGGGAACCCCCTTATGAGCATGATGTAAATGGGGTGGCATGGCTTCTGGGGAAGAATCATAGAATGTTTATGGTACAAATACAAATGTCTGCTCCAGCTGTGAAATCAGTCACCCAGCATAGTCCCAGTTTCCTACATTTGGATGTAGTCTTGCCAGTTAAAACACATGAATTGCATATTCAGACACTTTTCAAATGAGTTGGGAGTTTCTGCCCTGACTATGCTTTTAGATAGAATTCCAGACCCCTATCACACTCTGGAAATAGTCTTCACCATCACTCTTCTAATCCTCCAATCAGTTACTTTAGATCTGCCCCCTAGATACTAACCCCTCTGCTGAGATAATTCAACCTTACTCTATTCATGCTTACTGCAGATGTAGCTAAGTTTTGGCTTAATTAATCAATTATGTAGTTCCAGCATTGCTTTTCTGCTTTTATTTCTTATACCATGGCTAATGGAGGGAAGGATTCCATATGTTGTCTTAACCATGTTATTGCTTCTCCTGCTATTTCCAAGATGTTTCTCTTACTCTGTACCATGTTATATTTTCTCAATAAGTATATATTCCTTTGACTTGTTTGACCTTCCAGTATGCATGATCTCACACAGGCTTGAATGTCATTTGCCACTCTCTGCGTACCCAATCCATCCATTAATATTCTCCTTACTAGCAACTGTGCTGTCAGTTTTTAATATTGTCTTCAAATTTCTTCATCATACTTTTACATCTAGGTCTAAGTCATTAAGATATACCACAACATGAAAGGGAATTGGTACTAAGCCCTACAGAACTCAATTGGAAGCAACCTTTTTATTACATAAAGCCTCATCAGCAATTCTTTCTTTTGTGTAACTGAGCCAACCTCGTATTCAGCTTGTTACATACCCCCGATACCATGGACTTTCACTTTTTAATCAGTTTGCTACATAGGATCTTGCCAAAAGCCTTACTAAAATCCATGTAGACCACATCAATATCTTATCAATTCTCCTTATTACTTTCTCAGAAAATTGAACCAAGTTCATCAGACATGATCTTCCCTAAATAAATTCATGCTAATTATGCTTGATTAATCGGTGTCTTTCCAACGGGCATTTTATCCTGTCTCTTTCCATTGTTTCCAATAATTTCTTCTCATTTGTGCTTAGGCTGATTATATACAACATGCTCACCAACTGCCACTCCCAGGTAACACCCCTTCAATGCTTACCTTCCAAAGACTGAGAGCAATTTGGAAGCAGCAGCAATTAAATTAGGAGGCAAAGGCTGTTAATGAACCCAGAGTCAAGATTAGAGTGGCGCTAGAAAAGCACAGCAGGTCAGGCAGCATCCGAGGAGCAGGAAAGTTGATGTTTCGACCTGCTCCTCGGATGCTGCCTGACCTGCTGTGCTTTTCCAGCACCACTCTAACCTTGACTCTGATGTCCAGCATCTACGGTACTCACTTTCGCCTGGGTTTTGTTTCTGTAACATTTGGGAAATTACTATTTTTCTTCCTGTCTGAATCCGGTCAGATGTAGTAGAGCACTCTCAAGGAAAGCTTATTATGCATGGAATCAAGAGTGAGCTGTAGTTCAACAGATTTTACTATATTTAAGAACAAATAATGTTTCTAAAACACCAGTGCAAACACTACCTTCCAACTGACCCAATACCTACACTAAGTGTCAAATAATTGATGAAATAAAGCAATAATGAGTAACTTGTGTCTTCTATATTAATAGTAAGGAAGAAGATTAATTTAACATTACAAACTAAATGTGATGCTGCTATACAAACTCAATTCCTTCCAGAATGATTGATTCTGCTGGGGCTGTGACTAGCAGTGTATTCACCAACATACTTTTGGCATTTTTGATGTAGCCCACTCATATTTATCTGTTCTTATCAGTAATTCAGAATGTGAAAATTACTATGACTTTCCTCTACATTTGATGATTCAGTTATATATTCAGTAGCCAATGCAGCAAAAGGTGCAGCTTCCCCATGTCAAAGCACAGATGTTTTAATTGAATATTTGTGGCACACTTTCAGTTTGCACAAGTCAACTGTACCCAGAGTTGGAAAAGTACTAAGTGATTTTTTCAGTCCTTCTCGATTTTTCTGTGTGTTGCTCTACTAGGGCAATCTTTTTACGCAGAGGTTGATGCGTGAATGGAATGAGCTGCCAGAGGACTTGGTGTACGTGGGAATAATTACAATATTCTGAAAGGCATCTGAATGGGTCTATGAGTAGAAGGTATTTAGAGGGATATAGGGCAAGAGCTGGCAAATGGGACAAGGTCAGAATGGGATGTCTGGATGGCACAAATGCGTTGGACCAAAGAATCTATTTCCATGCTGTATGACTCACTGACTGTCTGAGGGAAGTGAATGTACAACTGTCGAATTTGGAGATTGTACAAAAATAGGTGAGAAGGCAAGAGGTGAGAATGACACAGGGAGTCGACTGAGCGCAGTAAAAACAAGTTCAGTGAAAATAGCATGGGTTTTGTTTTTGTAACATTTGGGAAATTACTATTTTTCTTCCTGTCTGATTTTAAAAACTGAAAGCCTATGTTTTATTGAGATATGTATATCTTATACTTGTTAAATTTGTTTGTTGATTCATCTGCTTTTGTTTTGGGCCCTATTCCTAGTTTATTGATCAGTTCTGCTCTGCTATATGTTTCACATTAGACACATAAACAGGCAGGGAATAGAGGGATACAGACTGTGTGCCAGCACATGGTCAATGCAACATGGTAGGCTGAAGGACCTTTTCCTCTGCTGTACTGTTCAGCATAATAAATAAATGAATGGATAAAATCTTGGCAGATGACATATAATGTGGGAAAATGTGAAGTTTCATACTTTGGCAGGAAGAATAGAGGAGCTGGATCTTATTTAAATTGAGAAAAACTGCAGAAAGCTGTAGCACAGAGGCATTTGGGGTCCTCGTGCATAAATCACACAAATTTAGCATATATGTTCAGGTAATAGAAAAGGCGAAGAGAATGTTGGCCTTCAAATGAGAATAAGTATAAAAATAGGGAAGATTTACTAAAATTATACAAGGCATTAGTTACACCCACCAAGCACACTGAAAAGCATTTGTCCCTTTTAACTAAGGAAACGTGTTGGAGGCAGTCCAGAGAAGGTTCACAGGGTTGATCCTGATTACGCAGGGATTTTCATATTAGGAGAGGCTGAGTAAACTGGACCTATGTTCATTTGAGTTTAAAAGGATGAAAGACAACCTTATTGAAACAGATGAGATTTTTAGTGGGCTTTACAGGCTAGATGTTTCTCCTTGTGGGAGAGTCTCGTGCCAGGGGACATAATCTGAGATTGAAGGGTTTCCCAGTTAAGAAGAGATGAAAAGGAATGTCTTCCCTCAGAGAATAATGAATCTGTGGAATTCTTTACCACAGGATTGTAGGAGCTGGGTTGTTAAGTACATTCTATTTATAATCTGTAAAGGGGATCAAGGATTAAGGTGAAAAGGCAAGAAAGTGGAATTGATTATAAATTAGCCACGACCTCATTGAATGATGGAGAAGACTCCAAGAGTGAAGTGGCTTGTCCCTACTCCTATGTCTTCTGGTCCATCCATAAGTTTTCACAGGTTTAAACTAAAATAAACTTTGCTATACATTGTTGGAAAAGTAGGGTTTTGAAGGTGTTGTCTGAGGATCTCAGGTGAATTTCTGAAGTGTATCTTGTAGATAGTACACACTGCACTTATTGATCATCAGTGGTGGAGGGAGTGAATGTAATGCCAATCAAGTGGACTGCTTTGTCTTGGATGGTGTCAAGTTTCTTGATTTTTGTTGAAGCAGTACCTATCCAGGCAGGTGGGGAGTATTCCATCACACTCTTGACATGTGCCTTGAGATGATAGATAGGCAGTGGGGAGTCAGGAGGACACTATGACCTGCTCTCATAGCCACTGTGTTTATGTGGTGAGTCCAGTTGAGTTTCCGATCAATGGTAGCTCCCAGGATGTTGACAGTGGGAATTCAGTAATAGTAACTCCATTGAATGTCAAGGAATGGTGTTTAGATTGTCTCTTATAGCTTGGCATTTGTGTCGTGCGAATGTGACTTGTCACTTGTCAGCCCAAGCCTCGATATTGTCCAGATCTTGTTACATTCGAACATGGACTGCCTCCAGATTTGAGGAGTCATGAATGGTGCTGAGCATTAAGCAATCATCGGCAAACACCCCCAATTCTGACCCAATCATGGAGGGAAAGTCATGGATAAAGCAGTTAATGATAGTTGGGCCTAGCACACTACCCTGAGAAGATGTCCTGGAGTTGAGAAGACTGACCTCCAACAACCATCTACAGATGTGTGAGGCGTTATTTCAATCAATGCAGAGTTTTTCTCTGATATCTATTGATTCCAATTTTGCTCGGACTCCTTGATGCCACATTCAATGTGGCTTTGATGTTAAGAGCTGTCACTCTCACCTCTGGAATTTGCTCTTTTGTCCATGTTTGAACCCAAGGCTGTAATAAGGTCAGGAACTAAGTGGCTCTGGCAGAAACCAAACTGGAAGTCACTGAGCAGGTTATTGTTGAGCAAATGCTTCTTGATAGCACTGTTGACGACATTATCATTTTACTGATAATCAAATAATTGACCAGGTTGGATACTTTCTACTTTTTGTGTACAGGACTTACCTGGGCAATTTTCCACATTGTCGGATAGATGCTAGTGTTTTTACTGTACTAGAAGAGCTTGGCTTAAGGAGCGGCAGGTTCTGCAGCACTTCAGTCCTTTTGCTTGAATGTTGTAAGGGCCTGTAGCCTTTGTACTGCCTTCAACCATTTCTTTGTATCATGTGGAGTGAATCAAATTGACTGAAGACTGGCATCGTTAATGATGGGGACCACTGGAAGAGGCCGAGATGGATCATCCACGCAGCACTTCTGGCTGAAGATTGTTGCAAACACTTCAGCCTTTTTGCACTGATGTGCTTGCTGTTCCGTCATTAAGGATGGGGATATTTGAGGAGCCTCCTCCTCCTCCAGTGAGTTGTTTAATTGTCCACTACCATTCATGACCAGAAATGGCAGGACTGCAGAGCTTAGATCTGATCTATTGATTGTGGGATCAAATTGAAAATGTAGTAGTCAAGATCAATCCTATAGATTTCTCAGCATCACACCTAGATTCTTTTGACCCTGCAAATCTCATTAAAACATTGCCTCCTTCATAAGGGATTGAAATTCTTCACTTATGAAGATTTAACCTCAGCTTCCTCAATCACCACTCCAATACATACTGCCTCAATGATTGCTATGTCCCAATTGTTCAATCTCTTCTCCTCACACTGCATTCTCCAATTCCGGAGACTACTCCCAATTTTAGCTTTTCACTAAACAACTAACTTCACTGAACTGGTGTTACCCTTGAATTACCCTGAGCTGTCAGACCCTGCCTTCTCAGACATTTCCAGCTGAGCTGACAACTTCTGAGACTGAAACCCATTGTTCTGGCCATGCTGTGGTGCAGCATCTAAACACAGGCATAGTCAATACAGCAGCTCAGCTACATTGGGACAATTCCAGTTCTGTAACTGCTCTTAGCATAATCATGTTGCCTATGAGCCTTTCTTTGTCCCGAGTGAACTGCAACAGCACTACAGAGTTACTTTTCCTGACCCACTATCTCTGGCTAAAACTCATTAACCCTTGAAGTGACTTGGGTGACAACAAGCTGGCAACAAGCCCGGCCTCTATTAGCAGGCAGAATCAAACATAACCAGCAGTGGAACATGCTGTACTTAAATAGTTTAATCTGCAAGCTTACACAGCACAAATGGATATATTAAAAAAATGACTAAGTACATAATCATTTACAAGGCACCCTTCACAACCAATAATATATTATCTTCTGACCCTTGAATGCATGCTGCTGTCTTGTTAATAGGTGTATTAATGGTGAGATCAAAATGGTGACCTTCAACTAGTATTTTTAATGTGTAAAGAATTTCCTGTTTCTTTATGAATCCCTATACATTCTTTTACAAATTATACATTCATTAGATGCAGATCTGTACTGTATTAGCCATTGTCCATGACTGACTATAAGTATTCTCCAATGTTTAGAAAAAAAGAGACACAAGTCGTTACGATATAGATTGGGGCCCATCAACTTAAAGGTGGTGATTAGCCATTATCAGAAGTTAAAGTTTTGATAGCCTCAACTCTGATGGTGAAAATGTGAATGAAGATTTGTTGTGACTGTATTAGGCAAATTCTATTATTTTTTGAGATTTTGACTAATATTTTGGGGATTCTAATCTGAAGTTTTATTCTTAAATGTTGTATTTGCTTAGTTCAATCATTCCTTTCTCTTTCACCATCCCTGAGCAAATAGTAGATCTGAGTGCAATCTGCTTAAGGAATTGGGTAAGACTGTAAGTGTGGCCATGTATAACTGAGTCAACTAATCACACTTATAGCATCAATGCACCAGTAATCCTGTACTGCATCTTTCTTTTCTCAGGTAGCTGGTCTGGGTCCAAATTGGGAACAAAAGTAGATTAAGTTTGAGTCTTTTTGCTTTCCTCTAGTTTCTGCTCAATTATATTTTCCTTTTAGTCAATGTATAATCTAACCTGGAATAATGCAATTGGGCAAAGTCCTTAGAACATAACAATTTGGAAAAAAATGCTTGAAAAACATTTCTTGTTATATACTGGTCGCTTGCTTCACCTTGATGAAGAGTTGAAAATGGTTTTACCACAAAATGTAAGTTTTAATGAATATTTAGTTTATCATCTGTGAGTAACCTGATTGTAAATATTTGAAAATGTCTAGAAAACCATGTAAAACTAATTGTATTGGGGTGGCACAGTAGCTGGGGTGGCATGGTGGCTCAGTGGTTAGCAGTGTTGCCTTACAGCACCAGGGTCTGGGGTTCAATTCCAACCTTGGGTAACTGCGTGGAGTTTGCACATTCTTCCCGTGTCTGTGTGGGTTTCCTTCGGGTGCTCTGGTTTCCTCCCATAGTCCAAAGATGTGGCCATGCTTAAGTTGTCAATTAGGTGCATTAGTCAGAGGGAAAAGGGGTTTGGGTGGGTTACTCTTCAGAGGGTCGGTGTAGACCTGTTGGGCCAAAGGGCCTGTTTCCACACTGTAGAGAATCTAATCTAATTGTATTGATGCATGGTAGTCAGTTTCTTAAATTAAAACAGACAAATTACTGTAACCAAAAGAGCCAGTTTTACTTTACGACTCTCCTCAAAGCTGCTAGAAGAGTCCTCAAACTAACAGAAATGCTCTGTGATTAATCTAATTTGGAATGTGGTTGAGACCAGAAACAATCAGTTAGGTTTTAACAGCATTTCATAGAATTCCGCCAGTGTGAAAGCAGGCCATTTGGCCCATTGAGTCCACACCGACCCTCCAAAGAGCATCCCACCTGCACCATATCCCAGTCATCCTGCATTTCCCATGGCTAATCCACCTAGCGTGTAATCCCGAGTCAGTATAGGCAATTTAGCATGGCCAATCCACCTAGCCTGCACATCTCTGGACTGTGGGAGGAAAACAAAGTGCTTGGAGGAAACCCACACAGACACAGGGAGAATATGCAAACTCCACTGAGGCACTTGTCTGAGGATAGAATCAAACCCAGGTCCTTGGTGCTATGAGGCAGCAGTGCTAACCACTGAGCCACCATGTCAGGTTGAAGGCAATTTCTGTTCATCCAATATTGGATTTGATGACAAAATACATAATTTAGAAAACACCCTTCACAACCATTAATATATTATTTTCTGATCCTGAAATACTGACTGCCATATGTAGGTGTCTCATTGTAATTCTAGAAAGTACATTATGCATGGGTATATTAATGACAACAGAAAGTTATTATATGGAAGTTAAATAAACATCAGATCATACACACATGCCAACAATACCTGGCTCTATCTCATCACTATGTCCTTGAACTCAGCAATTGTCTCTGATTTCTCCCCCTGTTTATCTGACATCTGATTATTGGATGAAAAGAAATTTCCTTCAACTAAGGATTGGAAGATTGAAGTGATTGTCTCTGGTCCCTGCCACAAAATTTGTTCATGGTTTCTATTCATACTTAACCTGAGTACAGCTGTTTATAACGTTAGTGAGTTTGAATTGGAATAGAGTTTCTACGAGAAACTACTATCAAAACTATCTCCCTCCACCTTTTGCAATATTACAACTCCAATTTTCCATTAGCTCATCTGCTGCTGAAATCCTCATCTATGCCCTTGTTACCTCACTTTATTTGGCTACTTCATTACTCTGCTTGCCAGCCTCTCTTCTTCCAGCCGACAGAAAGGGTGCCTATCTAACAATCCATTAACTGTTTTAAGTCACTCCAAGTTCCATTCATGATCACACCTGCGCTTGTTGATCTCCAATGGTTCTTTGACAGTGCCTCAATTTTAAAATTTTCAACTTGGTTTTCAAATCCTTCTCCAGTTTTACAAGCCCTTGATATTTCTTCACTCCTTCAAGTCTGACTTTTAGTTCATCCCTGATTTCAAACATTCTATCACTTGTGATCAAACCTTGGCTCCAGATTTAGGAATTGTTCTCTAAACTTTGCTATCTCCCCCTACATTATGTTGTTGCTTAAGATAGAGTCACAGAGTTAAAAGGTTATACAGAACAAATACGAACCCTTCAGTCCAACTCATCCACACTGACCAGCTATCCTAAACTGGTCTAGTCAAATCTGTTTGCGTTTGCACCATATCCCTCTGAAGCCTTCGTATTCATGTATCCACCCAGATGCCTTTTAATGTTGTAATTGAACCCACGACCAACACTTCTTCTGGCAGCTTGTTCCATAAATGTAACACCCTCTGCATGAAATAATTGCCTCTCTGGTCCCTTTTAAATCTTTCCTCTCTCACCTTAAACTTATGCCCTCTAGGTTTGGGCTCCCCTACCATGGGAAAACTACCTTGGCTATTCACCCTATCCATGCCTCTCATGATTTTTTAAACCTCTATAAGATCACCTCCCAAAATCCAGGGAAAATAGCTCCAGCCTATTCAGCCTGTCCCTACAGCTCAAACCTTTCAACACTGGCAAAAATCTTGTAAATCTTTTCTGAAACCTTTCAAGTTTAACAACATCTTTGCTATAGCAGGGAGACCAGAAATGAATGCCGTATTCTACTAGTGGCCTCACCCAGGTCTTGTACAGCCGCAACATGACATCCCAATTCCTGAAGAAGGGCTCATGCCTGAAACATCGATTCTCCTGCTCCTTGGATGCTGCCTGGCCTGCTGTGCTTTTTCAGCAACACATTTTCAGCTCTGATCTCTAGCATCTGCAGTCCTCACTTTCCCATCCCAATTTCTATACCCAGTGCACAGACTAATGAAGTCAAGTGTACCAAACGCCTTCTTCACCACCCTGTCTACCTGTGACTCCACTTTCAAGGAACTGTCCATCTGTCACTCTTCAGCCCATTGGCCAATCAGATCAAGGTCCCATTGTACTCTAGGATAATCTTCTTCACTGTCCACTACACTACCAATTTTGGTGTCATCTGCAAACTTAATAACCATACCTCCCATGTCCACATCCAAATCATTTATATAAATGGCAAAAAACAGTGGACTGAGCACTGAACCTTGTGGCACACTGCTGGTCACATGCCTCCAGTCTGAAAAAAAACGTCCACCAGCACCCTCTGTCTCCTATCTTCAAGCCAATTTTGTATCCAATTAGTTAGCTCCCCCTGGATTCCGTGTGATCTAACCTTGCTAACCAGTCTGCCATGCAGAACCTTGTCGAATGCCTTGCTGAGGTCCATATAGACAATGCTTATTGCTCTGTGTTCATCAATCTTCTTTGCCACTTCTTCAAAAAACTCAATCAAGTCAGTGAGAGATGATTTCCCAATTATAAAACCATGTTGACTCTCCCTAATCAGTTCTTGTCTTTCGAAATGCATGTCAATTCTGTCTTTCAGAATCCAATCCTACAGCTTCCCCATCACTGATGTCAGGCTCATCATTCTATTGTTTCCTGGCTTTTTCTTACCACCTTTCTTAAATAGTGACACCACATTAGCCACCCTTCAGTCTTCCGGCATCTCACCTGGCTGTTGATGATCCAAATATTTCATCCAAGGGACCAGCAATCTCTTCCCTGGCTTTCCTCTAAGTTATGGGATACACCTGATCAGGTCCTAGTGATTTATCCACATTTATGCATTTTAAGACCTCCAGCACCTCCTCTTCTGTAATATGGACACTTATAGAGTCATGGAGTCATAGAGATGTACAGCATGGAAACAGACCCTTTGGTCCAACCTGTCCACGCCGACCAGATATCCCAACCCAATCTAGTCCCACCTGCCAGCACCTGGCCCATATCTCTCCAAACCTTTCCTATTCATATACCCATTCAAATGCCCCTCAAATGTTGCAATTACTGTTTATCTCCCCAGGTTCTCTAGCCTCCATGCCCTCCTCCGCAGTAAATACTGATGCGAAATACTTGTTTAGTATCTCACCCTTCTTCTGTGGTTCCACACAAAGATGGCCTTGTTAATCTTTACAGGCTCTTATTCTCTCCCGAATTACTCTTTTACCCTTAATGTATTTGTGCAATTTCTTTGGATTCTCTTTAACCCTATTTACCAAAGCTATCTTCTCTCACCTTTTTTTCCCGTCTGATTTTCCTCCTGAGTATCCTCCAACTGTCCTTATCCTGATCAAAAGTTTTGTCATCGTTCTTGGTGTGACTTTCTATAGCTTGTTATCTGTAATTTTGCTAAGCACCCTGTGACATTTTATGATGTTAACAGCTCTATAAATGATAATCAGGTGATTACGAACCTTACAATACCAATTATGTCTGCAATTGTGACTTTAAGACTCCTGTGCTTTACCATTTTAATTTACTATAATCACCACAGAACTTAAATGGAACTTCTATGTGTTTGTTTTGAGAAATAAAATGGGAGAGGGCAAAGAATTGGTGATTGCTGTGAAAATTTTCAGTTGTGTTTTGCCAGTGGAAGACGTTTATGATGCTTTTCTCGGACTAGTTTTGTTTCCTTATTCAGATGTCTGGGTTCTACTAGTTTCTCCTGTTTTCATTTCAGACATAATTTATCCCTGCTAGCTTAGCTTTACACATGCCCTTCATCATGTTTTTAGTTAGTATGTCATTATTATTGTTATTATTTGTCATTTGATAGAAATATCATCACAAAAATCTTATCATTTGTCCTTTAAACCATTTTAAGATAAATGTAACTTTATCTCTCTTTTTTTAATATCCTCCCTCACCCCCCTTCACTTTGCACTGATCTGCTTAAATGTTGCTCAATTTTTTTTCTGGTCTCATTAAATCAACAATCCTCTGGACATATGCCTGCTCAGTGCTTAAGATATCCAACACTGAGGTTTGTTTTTACATTTTCCTTCCTGAATTTAGGTTGTTGAGTCACACATTAAGATAAACTAAGGAAAGGTATGACATAGACATCCAAATTTCAGTACAATTTCTACAGAATGCTAATAATACTATATGCGAAGCAGAGTTGCATACATGTTGTACTGAATTAAGTTGTGAAAGTCAGCAGGAGACAGTAACAATGAAACTCAGAAAGGAAGAAGGAAATACAATTTTGTATTCTGTTTCCTAAAATTTTTTGAAGTTGGAATTGCAATTCCACAACGAGGACACTCAAAATTATGGATAAGGGGGGACAATAATACATTAAGATATTTGAGTGATCTTCCTTGTAATGGTGTGGAAATAATTAGACAGCTTAGAGTAATTGAATGATGCTGTAGGTAACATACTGTACAGGCACTTTACCTCTGGGATTTGAGTTCAAATGCAACATAGCCTGGTGAAATGAACCAGAAGTGGAATGAGTCAGAATGGCCTCAGTCCAGTTTCTCATGGCATGAGTCCTGAAACTTCATGTAACTTGTCAAAGTATCTCAGAGACAACTGGGAATGAGTGTTGTTGGAAGGAAGTGCCAAAGTGTGGCATTGCCTAAATGCATTGAGCGCAGAAACAAATTAACTCACCATGGGGTCTACTCAAGGATATTTGGGATTTATTTATTTTTCACTGCATGGTTGTCAAGCAGAGTAACGTCACTTTCCAGTCATATATTGATGTTATATCAACTCTTGACTATTCTGCCACCACCAATATAACCACCTGAGATTAGGGTGAGGACATGCTGGTGCAGAGTAGATGGAGCTTTTCTGCAGCATCTGGTTGTCCTATTTCTAAACGGAATGTGGTTAATGTTACTGGATTCTTGAAATGGAACATTTTCCAGCTCGTGGCATTATGAACATTCCTTACCACGAGAAAAAGCCATCTGTCAGTGAGATGGAAGGAGATAGATAGACTTTTGTCAGGTGTATGGAATGTTCTGCCTTGTAGTTTATAGGGAAACACATTGAAGAATATGTGAAACATGCCAAAGTGTAGATTGCCATAAATGTTTGGGTTTTTTTGTGGAATGTCTGCCTGAACGCTCTAGCGCTTGACCATCCTCCCAAGCGTAAACTGGTCTCGAGAATCACACTTGAGGGGACCCTGCCTGTCAAAATGGATCCATCTGGTTGTGCCTGGCGCAGTTGTCGATATAGAAAGTCTGTCTTTACATAATTCTGTAAGCTGGTATGATTTGTAGGCAAAATTGGACCGAATGGTGTTGCCTGTTTTATAACACACGCTCCTGTTTGCTGCTAATCTCGGTTCTTTGCTGATAACAGATCAGATTACAGTATGTTTTCAATTAGCGACAATCTGTTCAACTCCCAGATACAAAACAGACCGAGAGAGGGCAGAATCCGGGAAAGGTGAAGTTGAATGTTGGGGACTCTGCTTGGAAGTGTCATGATTGAGCAACCGGTTCAGCAGTCTGTGAGATTGACCGCAGGAGGCTAGGATCCCAGGGCTCCTGGGTCTGGCCAGGGCCAGCAGGTGCAGACAGCACGGAGTTTAGGCAGGCGGCCAACTTGAAAGGAGATTTCTTTCAAATATGGAAAGTCTTCAGAACAGCGTGAAAAAGAAAGCGACTGAAAGGCATTACAAGGCTGAAGTACTAATTACAGGCGAGCAATTAAGGTAAAGAGATAGCGTGTTATCCGGAGCGTTGTATTACTAAGCTGTTATTATCTGTGGATAACCCCAATGCATTTTTTTATAAGCGTGGAAAACGTGCAAACATCAAGTTAAATTTGCAACGATTTACGAATCTGATAGTGGTTGGCTTTCTGATGCATGTTATCCCTCCCTTTGAGACCCGATTAAAAAAAAACTGTTTCCCATAAAAACAATGACCCATAGGTCGATTTCCCGTTGTTTGAAAACGTCTTTTAAGTTTATGATAAAACAAACAGCGTGCTGTTTATTTATTTCTGTAACTGGATGCACTGAAATGCAGCAGGAAAAGTAGCACGCTTTGCTTAGAGATACGACTTCCATTATACACTTGCTTCGAATCACAGCACTCCCAATTTCCTCCCACTAAAATGATTACCATGTACCTATCATTGGCTGAGCGAAGAGGCGAGTCAATTTTTGCATCCTAAAAATATGGTCGTAGGCATTTAGAACGGTATTGTAGATTGGATTCATGGTGTCTTGGAAAAATACGAGAATGTGTCTAAGTACAGTATTATTAGTTATGAATCTTGTGTCAGGGGCTTCATAATAATTACAGTGAACTAGATGTCTCTTATACAGAATGGCACTTACACTAACCCTA
This sequence comes from Chiloscyllium punctatum, assembly GCF_047496795.1. Taxonomy (NCBI): domain Eukaryota; kingdom Metazoa; phylum Chordata; class Chondrichthyes; order Orectolobiformes; family Hemiscylliidae; genus Chiloscyllium; species Chiloscyllium punctatum. The sequence goes on along the minus strand of NC_092775.1, from coordinate 41,312,107 downwards.
TGAGTTTTTATAATACTATTTTGACGGGAGAAAGTGCAGCCCTTGTCATCATGCTATAATTTCCCACCAGCTAGATTGGTCAACAAAGGCTTTGCTCATGGGAAGTCTGAAGGCTCCCAAATACTGTTCTTGGTTCCTTCCTATTCCTCTTTTACATTTTGTTTCTGTCCAGCTATACCACTACACACAATCTTGACATAGTTTCTAATTTGTCACACACACTACTTATCCAACATCTAGTGTTGGATGAACAGAAATTTTACTCCAGCTAAATATTGAGAAGATCTCTGCCCTCCGCAAACTCTGTTGCCCAATTGCTCATGCCATCCCTCTGTATCAACATTTTGAAACTGAACCAGATCATTTTCAATTTCTGAGGACAATTTTAATCGAAGAGGAATTTATCATCACATATATACTTGATTGCCTATGTCTAACCTGTGACGTTTTCCAACCTTGCCTTTGCTCTAACCAGGAAGCACATTCCCATTCCATTGTGTTTTTGTGTGTGACTATAGAACATAGAACATTACAGTGCACTACAGGCGGGTCTTGATGTTGCGCCGCCCTGTGGTTCAGAACTCACCTGGCTGACCTCCCATTACCTATATTCCACAGACCTGAGCTTGACAAAAACTCTGCTTGTATCCAGGACCTGTTCACAAATTGCCCATGTGCTTGCAGACCTACATTTTAAAAGTCTCAATTTTGTTTTCAAATCCATCGATAGAAGCGTCCTTCTCTATTTCCATAACCTCCTCCAGCTCTCTAGCCTCCTGAGATTTCTATCCTTGTCCATCTCAGGCTTCTTGCCTATCTCTGTTGCAATCATTCTACCATTTGAACTGGCTTCAGTTACCACACCTATGAGTTCTGGAATCTTCTTCTTATACTTCATAGCTTCTCCTTCTTGACCACAGCTCTGAAATCTACCTGTTTGATCAAGCTTTCAATCATCTTTCTTAATATCTCCAATTCAATTCAAGGGTGGTTTGGTGGCTCAGTGGTTAGCATTACTGCCTCACAGCACCAGGGACTTGGGTTTGATTCCTTCCTCGGGCCACTGCCTGTGTGGAGTTTGCATGCTCTCCCTGTGTCTGCATGGGTTTCCTCTGGGTGCTCCAATTTCCTCCCACAGTCCAAAGGTGTGCAGATCAGGTGAATTGGCCATGCTAAAGTGCCCATGTATTCAGGGATGTGTAGATTAGGTGTATTAATCAGGGATAAGTGTAGGGGAATGGGTCTGGGTGGGTTACTCTGCGGGGGGGGTTGGTGTGAACTTGTTGGGCTAAACGACCTGTTTTCGCTCTGTAGGGAATCTAATCTACAATGTCAAATTTCCTTTTATAATGCTCCTGCAAAAAACCTTATAACATTTTACTGCATCAAAAATGCAATATTAATATGTGGTCTTATAAATGCAGAAATATTAAACTTGTGTGATTTATTCTTCTGCTGTCATGGTACAGCAGTAGGTAACCATTAAAACATGGAATAATTACTGCAACTGGACATATACTTATAGCAGATAAAGGGGGCGCAGTGGTAGTCTGACGCACTGACCTCTACACCGCTGAAGCCAAACGCCAACTCGAGGACACCTCTTCCTACTGTCCCCTCGACCATGACCCCACCCCCCATCACCAAACCATCATCTCCCAGACCATACAGAACCTCATCACCTCAGGAGATCTCCCACCCACAGCTTCCAAACTCATAGTCCGAGAACCCTGCACTGCCCGGTTCTACCTCCTTCCCAAGATCCATAAGCCTGACCACCCTGGCTGACCCATTGTCTCAGCATGCTCCTGCCCCACTGAACTCATCTCTACCTACCTTGACACTGTCCTATCCCCCCTAGTTCAGGAACTCCCCACATACATTCGAGACACCACCCACGCCCTCCACCTCCTCCAAGACTTCCGTATCCCCGGTCCCCAACACCTCATCTTCACCATGGATATCCAATCCCTCTACACCTCCATTCGCCATGACCACGGCCTCCAAGCCCTCCGTTTTTTCCTCTCCTGACGTCCCCAACAGTACCCTTCCACCAACACACTCATTCGTTTGGCTGAACTGGTCCTCACCCTTAACAATTTCTCCTTCGAATCCTCACACTTCCTCCAGACCAAAGGGGTAGCCATGGGCACACGTATGGGCCCCAGCTATGCCTGTCTCTTTGTTGGCTACGTAGAACAGTCCATCTTCCGTAATTACACCAACACCACTCCCCACCTCTTCCTCCGCTACATTGTTGACTGCATTGGCGCCACTTCGTGCTCCCGTGAGGAGGTTCAGCAATTCATCAACTTCACCAACACATTCCACCCTGACCTTAAATTTACCTGGACCATCTCTGACACCTCCCTCCCCTTCCTGGACCTCTCCATCTCCATTAGTGACGACCGACTTGACACTGACATTTTTTACAAACCCACCGACTCCGACAGCTACCTGGATTACACCTCTTCCCACCCTATCTCTTGCAAAAATGCCATCCCGCATTCCCAATTCTTCCGCTCCCAGGAGGACCAGTTCCACCACAGAACACACCAGATGGCCTCCTTCTTTAGAGACTGCAATTTCCCTTCCCACGTGGTTAAAGATGCCCTCCAACGCATCTCGTCCACATCCCGCACCTCCACCCTCAGACCCCACCCCTCCAACCGTATCAAGGACAGAACGCCCCTGGTGCTCACCTTCCACCCTACCAACCTTCGCATAAACCACATCACCCGCCGACATTTCCGCCACCTCCAAAAAGACCCCACCACCAAGGATATATTTCCCTCCCCACTCCTTTCCGCCTTCCGCAAAGACCGTTCCCTCCGTGACTATTTGGCCAGGTCCACGCCCCCTACAACCCACCCTCCCATCCTGGCACCTTCCCCTGCCACCGCAGGAATTGTAAAACCCTGCGCCCACACCTCCTCCCTCACCTCCATCCAAGGCCCTAAAGGAGCCTTCCACATCCATCAAAGTTTTACCTGCACATCCACTAATATCATTTATTGTATCCGTTGCTCCCGATGCGGTCACCTCTACATTGGGGAGACTGGACGCCTCCTAGCAGAGCACTTTAGGGAACATCTCCGGGACACCCGCACCAATCAACCACACCGCCCTGTGGCCCAATATTTCAACTCCCCCTCCCACTCTGCCGAGGACGTGGAGGTCCTGGGCCTCCTTCACCGCCGGTCCCTCACCACCAGACGCCTGGAAGAAGAACGTCTCATCCTCCGCCTCGGAACACTTCAACCCCAGGGCATCAATGTGAACTTCATCAGTTTCCTCATTTCCCCTTCCCCTACCTCACCCCAGTTCCAAACTTCCAGCTCAGCACTGTCCCCATGACTTGTCCTACCTGCCTATCTTCTTTTCCACCTATCCACTCCACCCTCCTCCTTGACCTATCACCTTCATCCCCTCCCCCACTCACCTATTGTACTCTATGCTACTTTCTCCCCACCCCCACCCTCCTCTAGCTTATCTCTCCACCCTTCAGGCTGTCTGCCTTTATTCTTGATGTAGGGCTTTTGCCCGAAACGTCAATTTTACTGCTCCTCGGTTGCTGCCTGAACTGCTGTCTTCCAGCACCACTAATCCAGAATCTGGTTTCCAGCATCTGCAGTCATTGTTTTTACCTATATACTGAGGTTATTTCAATAGTAATTGTTTCTAGAAATAGCAAATCATTTTTTTATTTTTAACAAAAATACTGTTTTACATTTGTAGCAGTGTCCGAAATACGTTTAACTCAAATATATGTCAGATCATTTTATGTAATCCTAATCTGGACTGAGTTTTGCTGACTGTCCCCCAATTTTCCATTCACATCCACAATGTTGAATCACCTGTTCTATAACTGATGCTCACTGCTAGAACATATCACAACAATAAGACAGTCTTTCAAACTTAACCACATAATTTTTAGAAGAACTTCACTTGTTTCTCATTGAAACAGCCATACTGATTTGTTTGCTTTTCATGGGCAAAGCAGTTTTTATTTTGTAGAATGAGCCCATCAATAAAATTATCTAAATATTAGACTAATGTAGGAAGTCAAAGGAGATACAATTTTCATGACTGCTGATTCATTAGGATTTACAGGAGAAAATTGTAAGACTAACACAGTATCTGTAACCAAAATATTTCTCACAGATTGTACTGAGCAATATTTAAAGTGAATACCATTAAGAATCTGAAACATTCAGGAATACTAATTTCTGGCACAGGTCATTGCACAGACTAGAAAAGATGAAAGACAACTATGAGCTTTATGCTGGATGGAATTGTGTTACTTTCATTGTGGATGCCCCTGGCAAAGCTGCATCTGATGCTCTAGTTGCATTAAGAAAGTTGAAATGAATCTTGTCAATCTGCTGTAGTTAAACAAAGCATTGTGGAATGGTATATGTTATTGGCCAGACATGAGTAAACAAAAGCAGTAGGTTCCAATCTTTATTTTATCCAGTGAAAATAACAATGATATACATGTGTTGACACATTTGAAATTTTCTTAACATTGCAATGAAAAGAATGGTTTAATTTAGTCAGTTCAGCGAAGGCTCTGTTTATTCATAAGGAAATGCAATAACATGAGCAGTTATACCAGTTTCAAGACTGAAGGAAGTAATTTGGTTCAATTTGTTTGTGCAAGTGCTATCTTCAAATTCAAGCATTTTCCTACTTTTTTTTCTCAACTTTATTTTTTTCTTTGTGTTTATTTAAGACTCCTTTAAGTGTTGAGGTTGATTTGACTTTAATATATGCGTCATTGTATTCTGTACTCTAATCAACCTTTTGTTTAGGGACAAAGATCCCTCATATCACCCCCACACCCATATTTCTCAAACTTATTGACAATTTGTTTTTACTGATCACTGATCTGTGGAAATAATCCTTTATTCGTTATCCTCTCAATGTTTTTCCAAATTTTAGATTCCCATTAGATTCTCACTGAATATAGTCTTAGTTTTTCAAACTTTAACTATATCTGTTATAACTTGTAATAGCCCATTTAGATCAGAGTATGCAGAGCTAAACAGTATTTAAAACTGTGTCCAAATCATGTAAATTACTCAATTTTTGCTTTGTAATATCTTTATACATAAAATTTACAATCTAATTTCAATTTCTTTGGCTCTTCACAGGTGTAATTCAGATTTTGATGATATTTCTACTTCATTAAGAATTCTGTCATTTATCATATTTCCAATGTTGCTTTTTTTCCAAACTACATTGGATAGCACGTCATGTATCTAGACATCTCCCTCACCATCCATGCCATTGTCCTACTGTACATTCTATTTCACACTTTGCCATTCTCTGTAGTTTGGTATTGTCTGCAAATTTTAATATCCTTAAGATCTATGTCCAACGTCAGTTCAATTTATTTTTTTCTTTCTTCACCATTATTTCTGTGAATTTGAGTCCAAATTTAGTCCAATATTGAAGGAAAGGTTAGTGGATTAGGATTGCAATTCTTTACCCTTTTTAAAGTATTACGTTCCATCGTTGTGAATAATACATTGATTTACTATCATTGTAGTTAAACATTAACATCTGGGACACAGAGATGTAGAGTTGGTCGCTATGTACAGGTTCCTCTGTAGAGCAGGCTGAGGTGTTAAGCATTAATTTCAGGCACTACAGCACTCCCATTGACAGGAGGTTCTAATTACATCATTTTTACAGTATTTTACAGTTTTCTAAGAATTACAGCAGATCAGATTTTCTTTTTTTTGAACTGAAGTGTAAAATTGTGCAGTAAACCTACCTTGCCTCAAATGGAAGTCCATTTTTACATCCAATTTCATTTCTTTCAAATCATTGCATATGCAATTATGCATGCCTGGCCAAAATGTCAAATTTTATGGGCGGTTGGACAGGAAGTTGTCCCCTGCTGGGACCTTCCAGGTTTCAGCTGCTAGGAAGCATGTTTTAAAGGCACCTGGACAGCACTTCATTCTAAGCAACTCAGAAACATCATTTAACCTATACTCACCACCCCTGCCTAGCCTGGAGATGTCAGAGACTAGGCGAGAAAACTGCATCATGCTTTAGTGATACCTCCCTAATGATTCCCCTGAACAGAAGGGGAGTTCTTTTCTCTAGGTATTGTAAGAAGTGACTATCCAACTGTGAAGGCAGCCTGGATAGAGATTGCTGTAGAGGCCACAGTGCCCGTTGGAGGCAGAGAACCTAGCTCCAGTGTTGCAGTAGGATGAATGATCTTCTGCACACTGTCAGCTTATACCACTACCTTCTCAATGGTTTATGCTTCTATGAATGTGAGTTGGCATTATAAGGTTGCCACTGCAGAGTACTGTCACACAGGAGGTTGCATGTCAGGGATCTCCATCAATGCTCAATTTTATGCTCAATTAATGTTTATCACTTCATTACAGCCACCAATGCCATATGACTGGCACCATATTGCTACTGCATCTCTCACATTTGCCCAAGTTTATACTAAAACACAAAAGGAGTAACAACACTCAGCAGCTTCAAATTTTCCTGAATTTGTTTTTCAAATATCTCTTCACCATCTGTGCAAGGTTTTGCACACTGCTTCCCTTCCATTCAATCTATTTATCAGCTCAGTAATGTTCCTGAAGAAAAATCGTCACCAGGCATGATTTGTACTTATTAAATCTATTTAACTGTCTATTATGAATCTACACCTTTCTGGGCATTCACTCATATTATCCTTGTCATATCTGGAGGTTTCCCTACTGATAGTAATGGTTTAACCAGTCCATAGATATTTGGCTTATTCCTTTCTCCTTGATTGAAAAGAATAACATTTGATTCAGTCTCCACTCTCTTTGGTACAGCACTTTTTCCAAATAACCTAGTGTAATAATTGTTAGCATTCCTGCTATGTTTAATGACTAACCTTTACTATTTTGGAGTATAGACTATTCAGGCTAAGTAACTTATTAACCTTAAGTCTCATTGACCCTTTAACACCATTTTGTTATTTTTTCAAAATTCATTTTATTCGTCTGTATCCTCCTTTATTGCTGCCATCTTTCCTTCACCTTTTTTTTTGTAAAGACAAGTAAAACAAATTGCATGCTGCCGAATGAAAGAACAAAAGAACTGTCAGATTTCTTTGTTAAGTGCTCTAACCTTTCCTTTGATAGATTCCCTGTCATTTTCCTCGATGCAAACAGCTATTATATGTCATACTGTCTTTTAAATCTTTTCAATTTCCTATTTACATCATCTTCATCAGCTGATATTATTTTTGGCTGCTTAACTTTTTATTCTTTTAGTGCAGGTTACACTTGATTTTCATCCTAACCTTCTTCGCTCATGAAACTCTGGCCATTTCTGCAACTTCCTAGTTCTTTGTTATATAGTTTCTCGGCCCTGTTTCCGAGGCTAGGACTACATTAGAATCAAATAGGTCTAAAATGTGCAAAATAATTCAAATCCAGATTAAGTATACATTGTGCAATAGATTGCTAGTGTACAGTGGGTAGACCTCCATTCCAATTTCATTATTATTGTGTAAAATATCATTATTTTCTCTGTACTCAGATAAGCCCGATTATGCAATTCTATTCTGACCAGTTACTTGAACAACCTGTAGAGACATTTCTGTTCATGATCTCCTACATTATTGACAGTGAACACAGAGAAAGCTAGATATAAACAATGGGTGCCTTTGTGTAGAGAAAGAGAAAGTTACAGTTTTGGATCAACACCCTTCATTAGAATTTTGTTATCCATTGGTTGATTAGTTTATTTTCTGATATTTCCCAATGATTGGAGGTCCAAATTAAAGGCATGACTTTTTTTAAGCAAAGCAGTTGAAGCCTGTATCATATTTGCAGATTATAAGTTTGTGAAATAAACAAATGTAAATATTTTGACTTAAAACTTGTCATCAGGCAAGGAATTACATGCTAAGCTGCTTTTTCACTTGCGTATAAATTAGTACAATCCTGCTCAGTTTGCCTTTCCTTCATTTTTGTCTGTCACTTCTTAATCCTTTCTCCCTCCAGTTTTGTCTTGTAGATGAAAAAACATTTTGAGTCATTTTTTTCTGAAGATGCTAGAAGGCTATTGTGTAATCTACCACCTCTCCTTAATTGCCCACTGTAAATTTGCTTCACTTACATTTTTTTTCCCATTTACTTGCTCCTTGGACATATCCATGTCCACACTCAGAGCTACCATAATTATGATAAGTGGACCACAGATATTATGTACAATCAGCACACTTCATTTTTGGTGAACTTTGCACTTTAAACTGCAATGTATTGGAAAAAATCTATTTCATTAACTTTTCCAAGCCATTAGACCTTTAGTTTTCACTGTGTCAATAAAGCTTTACAAAAGTTGACAGTATAACAAAATATTGAAGCTTTCCACTTATAGGTTTGCCTTGACTATTTTGAAGCTGATTTTGAGAATTGTCACATGTTTGAAAGTATAATTTACTCTGATTTTTTTTAAAACAAATTGATCCAAGCAGCTTATTTTGTTTGTTTTTCAATGATACTTAAAAAGTTCCTGAAAATATTTACGATAAATTTGACCTGCTACATTCTGGCGGACCATAATTGACTTGAGTTTGAATTAGAAATGTTGATCAGAATTTGACTGGCAGTTGAAAACCAAGCTGTTCAAATGTTTGTTGTTTAACGAAGGAATTTTTTTTTGTTTGTGAAAAGTATAATATAGCTTTGTTTTAATTATCAGGCTTCGACTGCATGATGGAAAATTAATCAAAGATCGTCGCTATAATCTACGAACCTATCCAAACTGCTTTGTTGCTAAAGAGCTAATTGATTGGTTGATAGACCATAAAGAAGCACCTGACAGGGAAACAGCCATAAAACTAATGCAAAAGTTAATGGATCATAACATCATTCATCATGGTATGTTACTGTCACAGGCTATTTACACCACATGTCTCTAATACTCTAATGAAAAATGACTAAATCCCTTCTCAGCTGTATCATTAAGTCTGAGAAGTATAATGAAAGATGAATGATTTGGGTTGAATGTCATTGATCAAGTCATGTGATATGCTTCTGAATCCTAATCTTTGGAAGGAACAGTGAAAAACTGTGGACCAAATGGTCAAGGATTTAAAATAATCTATTTTATATAATATATAATCTATTGTAAATTTGTATAATGGTACAACAGCATCATGAAAAAATGCGACCTTTTGTATTTGTGGTTATTCACGTAAAATGCTAGGAGATATTAATATGGTAAGATAGTAACGGGCCAACGGGACAAGCTCTTTATTTATTTCTAATAACCTGAATCCCATTTATTGCCAAGACCTACTTGGCTCTTGTTTGAAACCATTTTAGGTTTCTTGCTTCACCATCCATGCCAGTAATCTATTTCGTAAACTTCATACCCTTTTAGTGAATTTGGTTCCTTCTATATTTCTTTGTCTTTTGTTGCTCATAGTTTATAAACTTGACCCCTGATATCAAAATTCTGTACATATCAGTATCAATTCTTAAATGGGAGTCTCAAACCTTTCCTACAGCCAATGTTACAAAAGTTGCCACATTAATGCAAGCCTTTCTTTATTCAATGGGAAGACAGTTGAAATCCACAGGACTTCTGCTGAAGATTACTGAAGGAAGAAAGTGTAGTTGAGGCCATGATCAGATCACCCATGATTTTATCAAATGACTAAATGGCCTCTTCCTGTTCTTAACTCGAAGGTTCATATATAAGGCTCATGTCTTTTACTATCTTGCCCCTAAACTGATAGTTTGCCAAACTTCTCTTATTGTCCTACAATCCTGCCAAATAGATCCAATAATACTTCTGTTACAACTAGGCTTTCCTAACAAATAATGCCACAATTTGTCATTTATTCTTCAGCTTTCAAGACTTAATTTACTTCTGTGTCTGATGTGGGGGTGAATAATGGATATATATTTTCACCTGCATTCATGATTTATAATTTTAAAAATAGAATTATAGCTACCTGTTAAATAATGAAAAGCATTTTAGTCTTGTTGCAAACCTTTGCCAAATGAATTTTGCTAACCAATTATGTTAAACATTATACATTTATTCACAATGTTTGGAATAAATGCAATCAAGATGAAAGTCATAGTCGCTTTAAAAAGGTAAATTATTACAATGAAATATAATTGATCACAAGAGCCTTTTTGTGTTTCTTTACAATTTTTCTTTCCATGAAGATGTATTTCTGTGATGCCAATAGTTTGTGAGATCACAACTTTACCCCAGCTCAGATATCGTCAGTATATTCAAAGCTTATTTTCCAGGATGGATCACTAGCTAGTGATCAGAAGTAAAATCCTTTTCTGATCAGTAAATGCTGACAGCAATCTAGGACTCCTGTCTTTCTGCCTGACACCCCAATCCCACAGTGAACACAAGGTACTAACTGTACTTCCAGCAGTAATGCATCACTAACTGTAAAAGCTAGCTCACTGACTTACTGGAATATCAGAGGAGTGTCTCCCTTTTTGATTCCATTTAGACTAGAATCACAGCGGTAAGACTAATTTACCTCTGGGATTCTAAGGTGCGAATAGAGGGTTAACGATTCCTCTAAAAAGGAATAAGAAGAAATTAATTCAATACCTAATCATTTTATTACAATATCCATGTATATTCAAGACTGCTTAATGGAAATGAATTGTTCAACTCTCTCACATGCATATTCCCAGTTGCTGCTTCAAAGTGCTCCCCAAGCTACTGATATCACAGAAATCAAAGTGCATTGATTCATTATACCATAACAATTGATTAAGATTGAAGTGTACAGAATGAAACCAAAATGATGTATATTCAGCTGAAATTTAAGAGGAGACATAGATGCATGACTGAGAGCTTATTGCATCCCTTAATTAGAGTCATAGAGATTTACAGTAGGAAACAGACCTTTCAGTTCAACTCATCCATGCCGACCAGATATCCTAAATTAATCTAGTCCCATTTGCCAGCACTTGGCCCATATCGCTCTAAACCCTTCCTATTCAAATACCCATCCAGATGCCTTTTAAATGTTGTAATTGTACCAGCCTGCACCACTTCCTCTGGCAGCACATTCCATACACACACTACCCTTTGCTTGAAAAAGTTGCCCCTCAGGTTCCTTTTAAATCTTTCCCCTCTCACCCTCTAGTTCTGGACTCACCCACCCCAGGGAAAAGATCTTGTTTATTTACCCCATCAATGCCCCTCATGATTTCATAAACCTCTATAATGTCACCCCTCAGCCTCCGACACTCCAGGGAAAACAGCACCAGTCTATTCAGCCTCTCCCTATTGCTCAAACCTCTAACGCTGGTTTTGATTTAGTTTTGGGTCTGAATGCATACTCTCACTTTATATATTTATTTGATGTGGAGAGTATCTATCCAATAATCACATGATTAGAAGCCTGATGATGACCCTGGAAATGTTTGGAATATACATTCATAAATAGTCTATTTTTGTCACATTAGCTTTCTCATGTCTAAATTCTTGACCTTTTTTTGTAAATCATGTTATTTCCAATCCAAGCACCAGAAGCGTAAAATGGTGAAACAAGCAGAATAATCAGTAAATCAGACTTTTTTTTTAAACCAGCAATTGATGATAGTTTCATGGTCACTATTACAGAGACTGTAGTTAATTTAATTTAAATTTCACGAGATATCATGGTGGAGATTTGCGTCCATGGCCAGAACAACAGACTGGGCCTCTGCATTACTAGGTGCAGTAATATCATTACATCACCATTACCTGTGATCCATCCAAAACAGTATAGAATTTCAAGTGTGAAAATATTCCCAATATAAATCGAGCTTCTGTGTGCCTTTTTTCAACACATTAAAAAGCCTTGTATTAGAAGTTATCTCTGCCTGCAAACTTATGTCCTCACGATGAGTTAATTGCATATTATGAGTGCATTTGCTTGTCCTAGTGCTCGAATGTGGCAAGTGGAAGGCTGCTGAAATTCAATGAAGAAAACTGCAGGTAGACTTACAAGATGCCTTTGAGCAGCTCTGGACTTAGAGCTTCTGGCTTTGAACCATACCATTTGTGTAATATGGAAAACAGCAGTCTGTGTTCAAATGGCGTTACAAAGCGTGAGCATCTTGTGGTGAGAAGTTGCATGCAACATAAGTGCTACCGCTTCCTAGTGCATCAGGAATCATTGTAATTTGGAGCAAAGGTTGCTAGACTGCTTTGAGACCCAAGTTCTAGTGTCCACGTCATGATTAAAAGAGTCTCAGTCTGCATAGCACCAAGCATGAATCTCATGACCTGAATCTAAACTTGTAAATGTTTGGATGGTCTCTGTAATGGAAGCTGAGATATCAGCCCCCAGACTCTGCATCACAACAAGGTTTGTGATTACTACCATGGAAATGACAACCATTTCCTTGCTGCAACTCACTCACATCCAATTATTCACCATGTGCACGTTCTGTCCCTACTATCTGTTGACATTTAAAGATAGATTCAATGCTCTTGAGCATCATCCAACACTGCAGCCAGCTCCTCATGGCTAAATTCGTAGCATTGGTTTCCACCGTTATTTGCTGACATTCCCTTGCAGTGTTTATCCCTGAGCGCTCTCTCTCTCTCTCTCTCTCTCTCTCTCTCTCTCTCTCTCTCTCTCTCTCTCTCTCTCTCTCTCTCTCTCTCTCTCTCTCTACCATTTATCATACTTTTTTCCTCCTCACAAAGTCTGTGTCATTCATTTTCAGTACTCGCTGCTGCCCAAATGCAACTTCCCTTTGAGAGGAGCAAGCTGGTTACAAATGCGCTTTAAGTGGCGTTAACTTTGAATGAACCTGGACTCCCTGCTGAGTGTGTAACCACTCAGCTACATAGAGTGAGCAAACAGCATGAGGTTTACATGTCTGTAGAATTTGATCAGTTCGGAGGTAATCTTGAGTTGCTCATTGTTCACTAATTGTCCTCGTCCAGTTTTTAACCCAGTGTCTGTTGGATGGTAGAAACTTTATTTGTGAAAGGAAGGTGCAAGAAAGCTTTTGTTAGGAAAAAGTAATCTTTTTCCAGTAGTTGCAGGCAACCTCTTAAGTGCCAACAGTGCAATAAGTTTACTGGATGGTTAATGGTTTACTGCATTGTACAAACTATTGCGCATTTTCATACTTGCTCAAAACAAACTTATTCAGTCTTTAACATTATGGAAGTGCACCTTTTAGAAAACGAAATTCATAAATACTTTTTTTTTTCATTTTAGTTTGTGATGGACATTCAGATTTCAAGGATGCAAAACTTCTGTATAGATTCCGAAAAGATGATGGGACATTTCCATTAAGTAAGGAAGTGAAGGTGTTCATGAGGGGTCAAAGTCTATATGAAAAGTGAGTTCTTATATATCAAGTCAATTAACTTGACAGTTACAGTGGTTTTGTACAGTAGAGGCTGAATGTGAATAAAAGCAGATGCTGGAGATCTGAAATTAAATTACTGGAGAAATTCAGCAAGCCTGGCAGCATCTGTGGAGAGAGAAAAACAGTTTTAACATTTCAGATCCAATGAGTCCATTCCTTTGTCCCAGTTTCTCCATGGCATTTGTTCCAATGATGCTACCTTCCACAGTGGTGCCTTTAACATAAGAATATAAGAACTAGGAGCAGGAGTAGGCCATCTGGACCTTCGAGCCCGCTCCGTCATTCAATAAGGTCTTGGCTGATCTTTTCATGGCCTCAGCTCCATTTACCCGCCTCTCACCAGAATCCTTAATTTCTTTACTGTCAAAACATTATTTATCTTAACTGTAAAAACGTTTACTGAGGAAGCCTCAACCACTTCACTGGGTGGGGCATTCCATAGATTCATAGCCCTCTGGGTGAAGAAGTTCCTTCTCAGTTCAGTCCCAAATCTGCTCCCCTTAATTTTGAGGCCATGCCCTCTTGTCCTCGTTTCACCCACCAGTGGAAACATCCTCTCTACTTCTATCATATCTTTTCCTTTCATAATTGTGCATGTTTCTATAAAGTCCTCCCTCATTCTTCTAAATTTCAATGAATATAATCTCAGTCTACTCAGTCTCTCCTCATAAGCCAATCCCCTCAACTTGTTGCACCTCCGGACCAACTTTCTGTGATTCATGCACTGCAGCGTGCCGCAGTTTTTTTACCATTCAAGTAATAGTCCTTTTTGATGTTACTCCTATCAAAATTAATGACTTCAGATTTGTTAACATTGCAGTCCATCTGCTAGATCTTTGCCCACTCACTTAAACTATCTACGTCCCTTTGCAAAGTTTCACTGTACTCTGCACACTTTGCTCTACCGCTCTTCTTAGTGTCATCCGTAAACTTTGACACACTACACATGGTCCCCAAGTCCAAATCATCTATGTAAATTGTGAATAATTGCAGTCCCAACACTGATCCGTGAGGCACAACATGTGTCACTGATTGCCAATCAGAATAACACTCCTTTATCCTCACTCTTTGCTTTTTGTTAGCTCATCAATCCTCTATCCATGCTAATACATTACCCATAAGGTCATACATCTTTATCTTATGCAGCAGCCTTTTCTGCGGCACCTTGTCGAATGCCTTTTGGAAATCTAGATACATCACGTCTACTGGGTCCCCGTTGTCCAATGTGTTCATAATGTCTTCATAGAATTCCAAAAGATTAGTTAAGCATGACCTGCCCTTCATGAACCTACGCTGCATCTGCCCAACAGGACAATTTCTACCTGGATGCCTAGTCTATTATCAAGGAAGAAATAGCTTAAGCATTTCCCCCTCTACAGAAGTTAAGCTAACTATAATTCCCCTCTTTTGTCTACCTCCCTTTTTAAACAATGGCATTACATTAATGTTTTCCAATCTGCTGGAACTACCGCAGATGAATTTTGGAAAATTACCGCAAGTGCATTTGCTAGTTCTCCTGCAATCTCTGTTAGTACCCTGCAATGCATTCCATCAGGGCCAGAAGACCCGTCTACCCTTAGCTCTGTTAGCTTCTCCAACACTACCTCTTTCATGATAATGATTGTTTCTAGGTCTTCACTTACCTTTTGTCTTTGTCAATTACTGGCATGTTATTCGTTTTCTCCACTATGAAGACCGACACAAAATACCTATTCATGCCTCGGCCATTTTCTCATATAGAGTCAGTTCTCCTTTCTCTTTCATCAGCTGATTCTCTCCGCCCAACAACCGTGGCTGATAGCTCCTCAGCCTTCTCCATTCTATTTCCCACACATCAGCCCTCACACCTTGCCCTCCCTCCCAGAATAATGATAGGGTTCCATCACCTCCAGCAGGATACCACCACCAAGCACACAGTCCCTCCTTTCCCTTGTCAACATTTTTCAAGGATCGGTCCCCCCATAATGTCCTTGTTTATTCTTCTATCACGACCAATAATCCCTGACCCTCTCCCTATGACATCAATCACAGAAGGTGCAACACCTGCCCAATCATCACTTCCTTCCTCACTGCCCAAGGCTCCAAACACACCTTTCACGTCTTTGATTCCGTCTACTCTATTTGCTGTTTATAGCCCTTTACATTGGTGAAACCAAACACTCACTGGATTGCCGCTTTGCAAAACACCTCCACTTTGTCTGAGGAATCTCCTTGACCTCTGGTTGCTTGTCATTTCAATACACCTTGGGCTTTTGTACAAGCATTTCTGTCATGGGCCTGCTGCAGTGTTCAAGTGAAGCCCAGTGTAGGCTGGTGGAACAGCACCTCAAAATCCACCTAGGCACTTTATAGACTTCAGGGCTCAACTTTGAGTTCACTAATTTCTGGTTATGACCTGAAATGGTTAGACTGGGATAGGTGAGCACAGGTAGAAGGTACGACCTGGTTGGTTGATGGGAGGAATGAATCCAGTTGGTAGCTGGAAGGAATGAATCGAGATGGTAGCTCGATCAGAGGAATGGAAGGGAGGGGAAGGGGCTGGGAATGGAGTCGAAGGATGGGAAGGCATGTTTAATCGAAATCTGAGAACTCAATGTTGAGTCCTTTGAGCTTGGGCTGCCCAAGCAGGAATCTGCGCTCTAATTCGCTGTGGCAATGATAGAGGCCAAGGATGGTCATATCTGAGAGGGAGTGGGAAGGGAAATTAATCTGGGTGGTTGGGAGGTCATGTTGCAGCTGTACAGGACATTGATTAGGCCACTGTTAGAATATTATGTGCAATTCTAGTCTCCTTCCTATCGGAAAGATGTTGTGAAACTTGAAAGGGTTCAGAAAAGATTTACAAGGTTGTTGCCAGGGTTGGAAGATCTGAGCTACAGGGAGAGGCTGAACAGGCTGGGGCTGTTTTCCCTGGAGCGTCGGAGGCTGAGGGGTGATCTTACAGAGGTTTACAAACTCATGAGGGCATGGATAAGATAAATAGGCAAAGTCTTTTCCCTGGGATCGGGGAGTCCAGAACTAGAGGGCATAGGTTTAGGGTGAGAGGGGAAAGATATAGAAGAGACCTAAAGTGCAACTTTTTCACGCAGAGGGTGCTATGTGTATGGAATGAGCTGCCAGAGGATGTGGTGGAGGCTGGTACAATTGCAACATTTAAGAGGCATTTGGATGGGTATATGAATAGGAAGGGTTTGGAGGGATATGAGCCGGGTGCTGGCAGGTGGGACTAGATTGGTTTGGGATATCTGGTCGGCATGGATGGGTTGGACCGAAGGGTCTGTTTCCATGTTGTACATCTCTATGACTCTATGGTGACTGGGAGGTCAAGTCAACCCCTGCAGGGCCAGCTGAGATGCTCGGCGAAATGTACCCTAAGTTTACATTTGGTCTTACTGATGTAGAGAAGACCACATTGGGAGCACCAGATACAATAAACTAGGTTGGAAGAGAGACAGGTGAACCTCTGTCTCACCTGGAAGGTCTGTATGGAGCCCTGAATGGAGGTGAGGTGTGGTTGGTGTGCCATCAGGTTTTGCATCTTTTTCAGTTGAGGATAAGGGGAGCCCTGTTTTTATTGTGTTTAGTGCGGGGGGTGGTTAGAGCAGTGCAGTGGGGAATGGAGGAGGTATGGTGAAGGGCTGTATGGATGTTCAAAATAGGTGGATATCTGGGATGTTTGAGATTGGAATGTCTCCTTGTCAGAGCAGATATGGTGGAGGCGGAGGAATTGGGGAAAACGGGATGCAGTTCTTGCAGGATACTGCGTGGGAGGAGGTGTAGTCCAGATAGTTATGGGAGTCTGTAGGTTTGTAGTAAGTGTCCAGCTGGAGACTATGGCCAAAGATGGCAATAGAGAGGTCAAGAAAGGGGAGGGATGTGTCCGAGATGGCCCGAGTGAATTTGAGGGTGGAGTGGAAGTTGTGGGTGAAGTTGATGAACTGCTCCAGTTCAGCCTAGGTGCAGGATGCTGCACCAACACAGTCATCGATATACCGGTGGAAGAGTTGGCTCTGTGTAGGGATGGCCACCCCCTGGAGTTGGAGGAAATGGGAACAGTTAAAGGAAAGGTTATTAAGAGTGAGGACTACTTCAGTGAGGCTCCTGATGCTGCCTGGCTTGCTGTGTTCTTCCAGCCTCCTGCCTGTCTACCTTGGATTCCAGCATCTGGAGTTTTTTTGTCTCTAACTAAGTTTCTTCAACTCTAAGCATTCTCATGTGTACTATTTGCTGTGCAGGTCAAAAATTTTTAAACAATATTTTAATATCAATTGAAAAGAAACTAATACTGGAAATCTGAAATTAAAACTTAAAGTTGTAGAAGTACTTTCATTGAAGTCCATTAGCACTTACAAAAGGAATATTTTTGATAGAAAACCATCAGAATTAAAATATAAAAGAAAAAGGGCTCCCTTAAGGTGTCAATCGTGACTCAAGAATATTATGCTTACCTTTTAATCAGAAGAAAATGGGTTGACATCACACCTCAATACAGTACTGGAGTCAGTGGTGCACATGTTCAAGGTGCCATTTGACCCCTTGCTACTTGAAAAAGATCCCATCGTGCTCTTCCAGAAAAACTGAGGAACCCACGATATTGCCAATATTTATCCCCCACCCAAATTACTAAAACAGATCATCTAGTCAGTATCTTGTTGCAGTGTACAATTTGGTTACTGCATTTTCCTACAATGACTATGCTTAGTGTTACTTCATTGGCTATAAATTGCTTTAGGGCATCCGGAGTTTGTTAAAGACGCTGTATATCTGCAAGTTCTTTCTTAAATAGGGGAAAATAATGGGCATTCGAAACCCAAGCTACATAGATAGCTGAAAATGCAGAAAAATTAGGCAAAAAATAGGGCTTATGACAATTGCAAGACCAATTTTACAGTTGAGAATGAAACTGAATATCAAAAGTACCAAGGAGATTTTAAAGGAAGAGAATGTGAAGGGCTTGGAGAGTGTTTGAAAGTAGATTGGCTAATGTGAAAGGAAACCCAAAGCGCTTTTATAAGTACATAAATAATAAATGGAAGGGTGAGGCCAATTAGAGACCAAAAAGGAGATCTTGTGAAGGTAGTGTATGTGGCTGAGGCACAGCACAAATGCTTTATATATCTTCATGAAGAAAGGGAATTCTGTCAATGACTCCATGAAAGATAAGATGATAGAGATATTAGATGGTATGAAGACAAACATTAAATGGTTGACAGTCCTCAAAGTAGAAAAACTGTCAGTCAAATGTGATGCATCCTAGGATTCGGAGGGAATATTAAGTGTGGAAATTGTTGAGAGTCTGACCACATCTTACAGTATTTTGGAGTGATGCCAGAGTATTGGAGAATTGAAAATATTACATCCTTTTATTTAAAAATGAGAACAGGATGAAATCAGAAAATATAATTCAGTGTTTTGCTTAGGAAAATTTACCTTATTCTTTTGTGGGATGTGAGTTTCATTGACAATGCCAGCACTTGTTCCCTGTCCCTAATTGCCCTTGTGTTGGCTTGTTCAGACATTGCAGAGGGCACTTACTAGTCAACTACATTGCTGTGCGTCTGGAGGCACGTGTAAGGCCAGACTAAATAAAGAGTACAGATTCCTTCCCTAATGCATGTAAGTGAGCGGAATAAATTTTTGTCTGGTCACCATTACCAAGGCTAGCATTCTCATGTAGAATTTTTTATTAAATTTAAATTCCATCTATTTCTGGGGTGGGATTTGAACCTATGGCCTAAAGCCTAAACCAAGGACTCTGAAGTACTAATCCATTGGCATTACCATGACACCACTATCTCTCCTTCACCATCTTTTTGATGTCAAAAATTGGGGACGAAATTGATTGGTATTTGGAAGAGTATTAGTTAATAAATGAAAGTCAGTGTGGATTTGTTAAAGTCTAGTCATGCTTGATGACCTTGATCATGCTCTTTGAATAAATAGTGGAAAGGGTTGATGAGCTTAGTGGAGTTCATACTTTCAAAAGGTGTTTAAAGTACTTTGACAAAGTATCACAGCATAGACTTGCTAGCACAATTATAGTCCATAGCATAACAGGGTTAATGGCTGCATTGGCTACGGTAGAGAAAGGAGAGAGCTTGGATGAACACGTCTTTTCAAGACTGCAGAGAGGTATACAGTAATGTTCTCGGGGAATGGTAGGGCCAGTGTTCTTTTTAATATTTATTAATAACTTGGACTGAGAAAACAGAACATAATTGCAAAATTTTAAAAAGATACAAATGAATAATGTAGTGAACAATAAAGAAGATAGGAAAGAACTGCGGGAGGACATAGATTGATGAAATGGGTAGACATTGTAAATTAATGAAATTAGTGACAGGAGTGTGAGCAATAATTCATTTTGTTCAGAAGAATTAAGAAATGCAATATAAACTATATGGTACAATTTTAAAGGGGGCACAAGAATGAAGTGATTTGAGAGAGATATATTTACAAATCATTGCAGATGGTTGAATACATTGAGACAACTGAAAAAGACCATGGAAGTTTGGTTTTGTGGGTAGAAGAATAGATTATAAAAGCAAGGCAACCGACACTTAATAGTCTTCTGGTGGAGTATTGTGTTCAAATCTGGGCAACAGACTTTAGGAATGCGTTAAGCACCTGGCAGTGGCACAGAAGAGATTTACCAGAGATTAAGGATTTCAGTTATGTGGAGAGATTTGAAAAGTGTTGTTTGTGCAATGAAGGTTAAGAATTAATTTGCAGTTTTAAAAGTCATAAACTTATTTGCTAAAACAAAGAAGGGGATACTGTTTCTGGTTGCAGGAGAGCTGGTAAATGGAAGAGGTAAAGCAAATTAGTAAAAGAACCAAAGGTAATGTGGAATATGTTTCACTCCGCAATTTGTTGTGATGCTAGCAAGTGAGATGAAATTGAATTCAGTAGTAACATTCAAAAGCGAGTTGATAAATACTTGAAGAAAACGTGCAGAGGGTTATGGGAAAGAGCATGGGATTGATTGGGAAGCTCTACTAAAATCTGCCAGAGGTACAATAGGTTGAATAACATTGTCGTGTGTTGTATTATATTATCATCTTACCTGTCTACTAATAAAGT
Organism: Chiloscyllium punctatum; assembly: GCF_047496795.1. Lineage (NCBI taxonomy): Eukaryota > Metazoa > Chordata > Chondrichthyes > Orectolobiformes > Hemiscylliidae > Chiloscyllium > Chiloscyllium punctatum. The sequence goes on along the minus strand of NC_092775.1, from coordinate 41,291,639 downwards.
CAGGACCTCACAGACTTGTAAAATCATAGCAAATGTTCCTGATAAATCAATTTTTTTTTTGTTTGGAGATGTCTGTTATTGCATGAACGGTGATTAATAGTGTCCCTTCAACTTCCAAGAATTCCAAATCCATAGCAACTAGCTCAGACTGATATGTGTGTGTTTTTTTAATGGGTACACGCTTTTCAGATTGCAGGAGGTTGCTCAACTTGTTTTGGGCTTGGTGTTACTTGAATCCCAGCCAGAAGAGCAACAACTCATGTGTCTATTGAACTCACAGCTTCTATCAGGTTAGCACAGGTTGATGTCATTTGTAGAATGATTTAGACTATCCTAGCTTCTAAACCGTGTCAATTTTAGGATTTTTTGCCCCTCTGCACAATTGTTGCATTGCAATTCACACTCCTGCTGAAGGGCTTTTGCTCGAAACGTCGATTTTCCTGCTCCTCAGATGCTGCCTAACCTGCTGTGCTTTTCCAGCACCACTCTAATCTAGACTTGTGATTCACAGGCTTATAAGTTCTGAAGATGCAATTATGAAACTGCAAGAAGAAAACGGATTGAAGTACCAGCGTGCAGTGTTGGGCTGTGAAATCATTGACTGGCTAATAAAAGAAGGGGAAGCTTCATCGAGGAAGGAAGCTGTGGAATTATGCCGCAGAGAGCTTGAACATGGAATTATTCAACATGGTGAGAAAACCCTAGGGGTCATGACTTATCATATCATTTTACTGGACACTACTTGTGTAGTGTAATCACGTATGGAGTCACCCAGATCCTGTTTCTCACTAAGTCCCACATTTCTATCGACCTGACAGGTCTTTATTAAGTTATTGTGCTCTGGTGTGTTAAGGTTAAGCATTGCATTTTCACAATCTGCTTTTACTTCATCCCATCTCTACGTCCTCCATCAGCTATATATCTACTCTCCACTCGTAAATTTCGTCATTTAACTTTGTATTTACACATGTTTCCTTCCCATCTGCTAAATATAATGGGGTCTCTGGAAGCGAGAATCAAAGTACATGGGATATTTAGTTAGGTAGGATTCAAAATTTTGGTTTCCCCATGTTGGGCAATTTTTCAAAATAAAGTCATATTTTGATTCAACTGCGTGGGAAACTCTTGGCTTCTACTTCCTGACAGCTTAAGTGAGTCTACACCAAGTGATGTTGATCATCTTTTGGTTCTGAGCTAAGGTTTTAATTTTGTTGAAGCAGTGGCATAAGGTAAAGGAAGAGGAGAGGCTGGATGGTTGATTAATAGAAAGGATTAAATAGAGACAGGGAATAGTGATGGTCAGGACCAGTAATTACGAATGGTGCGATACGTTGGCTGGCAAGTGGTGTCCAGGACTGTTTTTGAGAGTTCTGGTTCTCTTGTCCAAGGAAGCCAACTATACCACACCCTGGCAGGTCTGCAGTATGGAAGGGGCTCTAAAATTTGGTGCAGAGTAGGAGAGCAAATCATGGTTTTTCAGAAGAGGCTGAGGGATATGAGGACAGGGATACTCCAGAATGTTGGCATCTGCGTCTTGTGTTATGGTTTGAGGCTCAGAGATAATTTTGGGAAAGATCAAGGTTAGATTTGGTGGGTGAAAAGCAATTGGAGGAAGCATGAAGGTGACAAAGGGATGCTGGAAGTGAATGTATTGCAGCTGCAGGCTCACAATATCGTTTTCTTTTAACCTGAGTGCTAAATTGGGTTTAACTGGCTAGAAATCAGGTTATTGTAACTGAGCGATAACAGTGGGATTAAAGGAACCCTGTGTGTGGTCCGTCAAAGGATAATGTATTCTGTGTGGTTGGTCAACTGTAGCTGCTCTAATGGTCAATGTTGTGTGTACCTCAGGTGTTTATATCTTTTCCTGCCTTCATCACACTGTTGACTTTGTGGATTTGCGTTAGGTCTCAGAGATGCTGAAGTGACAAAACATCTTTACTTATTTCTTACAGTCGCTTTGGTTGAGGCAGGCTCCTGAAAGTAATGCCCTGGTTATGTACAATTAGCTTGGTGGCCATCTTCTGGTAGTTTGAGGTCTTAAGGTCCTCAACTGGGGGTCTAGTGCATAGATGTAGAAGTATCTACCTATCCCTGGCTACTGAAGACCCTGGGATTACTGGTAGAGGGGTCAGGATGCAGCTGCTCACCCTGACGTTGTAGTGAGAGTTGAACGAGGAAACTGGCTGGCACTCTTTCTACTGTGTGTTTAGTGGCACATTCATGTATCCCTGAATACAAGGGCAGTGAAAGGGGAGATGTTTCACTACTTCTGGGCCAGACATTGCAATTCAGGCCTTCTGGATATGAATAGTATGATAGATACAAACATATGAATTCAGAGCAGGAGTTGGCCACTTTCCACCTTTTTAGTAAGGTTATGGTCTCTCCACGTTGCTGACAACCCATGATGACTTTTTACAACCTTGTTTATCATGAACCTATTGATCTCAGCCCTAAAAGGGTGCAAAGATTCTGCTTTCACTGCCTTTCAAAGGAATAAATTTGGAAGTCTGTTAATCCTGTGAGAAACCATTTCTCCTCATCTCTGCAACCCCTTATTTTTAAACAGTGACCCCTCATTCTAGTTTCTCCCATTACAGGAAATACCCTCTTCATATCTACCCTGTCGAGACTGCTTCGGAACTTGCATGATTCATTCAAATCACCTCTCACTTTTCAAAACTTTAGTGGATGCAAGCCCAGCTTGTCCAACCTTTTCCCATTAGACAACATACCCATTACAGGTGTGCCTAGTAAACCTTCCTTGAATTGCTTTCAATGCATTTACATCCATTCTTAAATAAGGTGAGCTATACTATACACAGTGCTCTTGGTGTGGAATTTTCCAACGTTTTTTCTCTTTCTTTCAGATTTCCAGTAACTGCAGTATCCCTAGTTCCAGAATTAAGTTCTCCCTAGCGGTCACCAGCCACTTTTTGGAGGAAGTCATGTACTCGCATTGCTGGTGCTAAATCTGCTCTTGAAGCTTGGGTGGCCTTCAGTACCATCCACACAAGGTGTCAATATTTCATCAGCAGATTGGAGGCATTCTCAATTGGCCTCCTGGCCATCCTACAATGGAATAGTGCCCCTGCAGTCTCCATGGTGTTAGCCTCACTTGGTGTCAAAACATTAAACTCTAGAACTCTTCCTCCTCCCTTGGGTCTCCCTTTAGCTTTGAAGGCCATCTAATACTATATGAAAATGTGGAGATTTAATGGCTTGTCAAGAGACACCTACTTCCCTTTTCCTCATGCACTGCCATTCCATATTGTAACTCATATCCACTCATCTTATAGTGCAGACCTAACACGCAGGCTGACCTCTTGTACCATTTGTTACTGAGGGTGACCAAACATTCTCCAGCTGGCCATCTCTCTTCACTTGCAAATTTCCATTGCTTAAAACCCCTGTGTAATTTCTGCAATTCCAAGTTGCCAGCAGATCAGAGGAGATCATTGAGCCTTTTGTGGTGCTGGACCTTATGAATATTCACACTCTCAGTGATCTCTGTCCAGGCTTGTTAAATAGGAATGACCTTCTATTGCTGTCTCTTCAAAACAGCACCTCCTGCCATTCCCAGATGGCCTGGAGGAAGCTTGGAAGTTGACATGATGCTAGATCTGGAGAGTGATGGATGTCCCAGAAGATGATTACTGTAGTGGAGGGTGTGGAGTGAGGGGGTGTCAGAGGATGATTGCTGTAGAGGTGAGGGTGGAGTAAGGGGGTATCAGAGAATGATTGCTGTAGAGGAGAGGGTGAACTTATGGGGCTTAATTGGTCAAAGCTATAAAAAAGGGGTATAGGATGTGTTTCCAGAAATAATGCTTAAGTAGACTAGCAAGTGAAATAGTTGAGAGTGTGGTGTAGGAAAAGCACAGCAGGTCAGGCAGCATCCGAGGAGAATCCATGTTTTGGGCAAAAGCCCTTCATCAGGAATCTTTCACCTTTTGCTGGAAATGTCCATTCTCCCGCTCCTCAGACACTGCCTGATCTGCTGTGCCTTTCCAACACCACACTCTCTACTCTGATTTCCAGCATCTGCAATCCTCACTTTCTCCTTGCAGGTAAAATATCTTGTTCCCAACTTGTTCCCACCTGCCTGCAGAGACTAGATGCTTAGTGAGGCAGACATTTTGTTACTGGCCCCGACCTGCAGTTGGGTCACATGATGGCAGGGAAAGGTATTTTGTGCCCGCCCTTCCTGACAACTGTGATGGATTGTGGAAGTATTGGCCATTTCTGGTCCTCCTTTCAGGACCTCTTCATCAAATTCTGTCCTCAGCAGAAGTTTTCAACTGCTTTGGCTGCATAGAGTGCTGCTCCCACCCTAAACCCTCTGGCTCTACTACTTGCACCTTCTGTTAAAATCTGCCAACTGTGAATGTTTGTCTGCCTGATCGAGAAAGTGTTCAGTTCTCTAAGATATGCAAATGCTGTCATAACAAGTTTAGACATATTGTTTAAAGGCTAAGGGCCAAGACTATTACATATTTGATAAACTGGTTTAATAATAGTTAAGTGTGGTGCTGCCAACTTCCCTGGTTTCTTTTACAGAAAGATTTAAGGGTTGAGCGCTAACTGCCAACAAAATATATCCTTTAAATTAAATATTGAAGTGATCAGAACCCTTTCTGATCCTGCATAAGGAAAATACATTTTTTTTTGCAGAATTTATGTTCTGAAATTAGCTTGAAAGTGAAAAGGCAGTTGAAGGGCAAAGAGTAATAAGGTGCTTTTTTTTTTGTCAAGAAATCTGGAGAAACCTGACCCTGGGTGCATGTATGTACCACAAATCATTCCAAATTTAACAGTCACTTTAATTTAATGGACCCACATCATTAAAACTGGAATCAGTGTTTGTGATGGGTAGGGGTTGGGTTTGTAATTTTTAAAGTTTTGGTCTCCCACCCAATCTTATAGTACCTGTTTTTAGAATTCTAGTCTTTTCTCCATTCAGTGAGAAGAATGATGTAAATATGATTTTTTTATATATGGAATATGAAAATATATTTGCCAATGCTAAATACTTGTGGTTCAGGCAAAATACATTAAAGGTCATGTAAGGCACTGTCCCTGAGTTGGATTGTCAAGTTTGTGTCAGGGAGCAATTTTGTTCTGAGTTTGGATCTACTAGGAACTCAAACACAAGTTCATTTCTGATGTGACCCTTAGAAACACTGTGCAATGTGACTTTTATTTCACCCGTCTGGATTGGATTGTTATCCAGGTTTAAGAGGTGAAACATCAATGTGTACTATGCTGTGTTAGGATCTCCAATTGTGAAACATAGTATAAACATAGAAATGGAAGAATTTAAAGTAACCAGACTGTTTTGATTGAGCAATGGTTTGTTGTTTTGCAGTCTCCAATCGTCACCATTTCTTTGACAGCAACTTACTATATCAGTTCCGCTTAAACTTTCGCCGGAGGCGACGACTCACTGAGCTGTTGAGTGAAGATTCGGGGACACCACAGGAATCCCATGATAGTCCATTCTGTCTGCGAAAGCTGAATCCTGAACAAGATGGCTCCAGTTTTCTATCAGGTAGAAGGCTTTTCAAAAATTTATCTTTGGAGAGATACTAATTGTGACACATAATGTCCCACTAATGATCCCTTTGCAAGTGAATCCATATAAAAAAAAAGAAATACATACATTTTTGCAAAGGATCTGTAAAATATATTCTTCTTTAAAATATACTTGTATGTCTGTTTGTGCTTGTGTGATAGAAAGGTTGCTTGCTTCATTGCTTAAATGTGAATCTGCAGATTGTTGAAGAATTATTGCTTTGGAAGCTTTTTTCAATTTAACATTTTCTGATTTTGATTAATTTACCATATGATACTGTAATTTATTATTGAACTATTAAATATCTTTCAATGTTTTCAATATTAGCAACTGATCTTGGCCTGGTTTGAAGAAATGTAAAATTCATATTAGCAACTCATTAAAGTTTTCACCCAATACTGGATATCACAAATAAGTTCTAGTGGTCAGTGAGTTGGTAAAATGAGGATATAAATTTAGGATCAACAGAAAAAAGAACTGGAAGTAAAGTTAAAATTTATTTTTGCAAAGTTGGGACATAGAATGTTCAATTAGATATGCCTTTACAAGTGAGTCCATGATAATGCTTAAAAAGGGAATGCATCAATTTTTGCAAAAAAAGAACTATTTTGTAAAATAATCTGGGAAGAAAGCACAACAGTGGTGCTTACTGGATAGCTCTTTGCAAATGCTGGTACAAGAAAGTCCTCTTCTCTACTGTAAAATTCTACAATTCTTTGATCCAGAATACCAATATTACCAGCAAATACATAAGATGGACTAAAAGCTCAAGAAAAATGGGAGAGGACTTTTAGTGGTGCACACAAGCGTTCTTCAGTTTTCAAAAACACATCATGCATCATTGAATAGCCTTCCAGATCGCTATTTCTAGCTACTACTGCCAGAAGTTTTGCTGTCTTGCTATGTCATACTCATCTGTCTTGCATTGTCCTCTAGTAACTCGCCTACTAGTACACTGTGATATCCATAACGTAACTACATCTAGGTTTTTCTGCTGCCTTTACTTTGCACGCTGGAAGGAACCTCTGTAGCTTTTCAGCTCTAATCAAATGGCTCAATGGCCAAATTAAATCAGCTAATTTCATGGCTGATGCACTAGTGATGGAAATAAATCCGTGATTATAGGTGACCAATGCCAAGAATGCATGACTTATTTCTTGCTATTTCCTAGTGCAAACCAACAAAGAGATAAAGGTGGTCTCAGCTGTGCGCCGCAGTAGCATTACCTCTGCTGTCACAGGAAGTACAACCTTCTACAATACAGCTCCCAGCCTTGCCTGCTTGCCTTCAGTGGAATGTAACCCTAAATCAGGTGAGAGCCATGCAGTCTAAGTTTACAATAGCAATAATGTAAGTAACTTGGGTGTACACATTCAGTTATGACACATCCCATACACTGGGAAAGGTGATGGTTGTGTAGTGGTAAAGCCACTGGGCTGTAACCTAGGGAAATGGGGACTTCACATCATGGCTGGTGATGAAATTTAAACTGGATGAAGTCTGAAATTAAAGTTAGACCATGTAACCATTTTCAAATTTCTTAAAAACTCACCTTGTTCACAAGTGCCTACAGTAAAGGCAATCTGCTGACTTTACCTTGTCTGGACGACATGTTAAATGCGTCTCCACAGAAATGTAGGTGACTCTGAACTACCCTCTGAAACAGCCTCAAGAGCCAATTAATTCATGGGAAATAGGGATCAACAACAAATGCCAGCCTTGCTATTCTGGGAAAACACATTCCAAAATTAGGCACCTCTAGCTTCAGCCCATCTTTATGCATGAAGTTAGAAATGTGAGAAATAATGATCACGAGTGGTGTGTTGCCTCCCAGGGCTGGGTCCGTGATGTCTCAGATTGTATCTTTGGAGTCCTGAAGGGAGAGGGTGACCAGCCTCAAGTCGTGGTCCATGTAGGTACCAATGACATAGGTCGAAAGAGGGATAGGGATGTAAGGCAGGATTTCAGGGAGCTAGGTTGGAAGCTGAGAGTTAGAACAAACAGAGTTGTTATCTCTGGTTCATTACCCATGCCATGTGATAGCGAGGCAAGGAATAGGGAGAGATATCAGCTGAACACGTGGCTACAATGATGATGCGGGAGGGAGGGTTTCAGGTACTTCAATAATTGGGGCTCATTCTGGGGAAGGTGGGACCTGTGCAAACAGGATTGTCTTCACTTGAACCAGAGGGGTACTAATATCCTGGGTGGGAAATTTGCTGGTGTTATTCAGGTACGGTATCTCAGCAGGGAGATGGGAACTTGAGGTGTAATTGCAGTGCACAGGAGGATAAGAGTAGGGAGGACAGGGACAGGATTTCAGGGTCACAGGAATGTGCTGGCAGACAGCAAAGTGATTTGAAGTGCCAGAAGTATCCAAAATAAGGTAGGTGAGCTTGCAGCATGGATAGGTATCTGGAACTTTGATGTTGTGGCCACTTCGGAGACATGGATAGAGCAGGGTGAGGAATGGATGTTGCAAGTTCCAGGGTTTAGATCTTTCATTAAGAACAGTCAAGGCGGTAAAAGAGTGGGAGGTGTGGCCTTGTTCGTCAAGGATAGTATAACGGTGGCTGAAAGAACTTTTGACGAGTATCCGTCTACTGAGGTAGTGTGGGCTGAGGTTAGAAACAGAGGAGAGGTCACACTGCTTGGAGTTTTTTATAGGCCTCTGCAGAGTTCCAGGGAGGTTGAAGAGACGATTAGCAAAATTATTCTGAGGATTTATAGAGAGTTAAGAAGAGGACACGAGCAGTCTTTAGCAAATAGAATAAAGGAGAACCCTAAAGCTTTCTATAGGTTTGTGAAGAATAAAAGACTGACTCGGGTAAGAATAGGGCCAGTCAAAGACAGAAGTGGGAAATTCAGTGTGGACCCTCTGGAGATCGGAGGGGTGCTAAACGAACATTTCTCATCGGTTTTCACTCAGGAAAAGGAGAGTATTGTAGAGGAGAAGAATGAAGTATGAGATATTAGACTGCAAAGGATGAAAGTTATCTATGAACAGGTGTTATCAATTCTAGAAGGAGTGAAAGTAGACAAGTCCCCTGGGCTGGATGGGATTTATCTGAGGATTCTCTAGGAAGTTAGGGAGGAGATGGCAGAGCCTTTGGCTTTGATATTTGAGTCGTCATTGTTTACAGGTTTAGTACCAGAGGACTGGAGGATTGTAAATGTTGTGCCCTTGTTCAAGAAGGGCAGTAGAGATGACCCAGGTAATTATAGACCAATGAGCATTACTTCTGTTGTAGGAAAAAAGATATTTGGAAAGGATTGTGAGAGATGAGATTTATAATCATCTAGCAAGAAACAATTTGATTTCAGATAGTCAACATGGTTTCGTCAAGGGCAGGTCATGTCTCACAAACCTCATTGAGTTTTTTGAGAAGGTGACCAAGCATGTAGATGAGGGTAGGGCAATTGACATGGTATACATGGACTTCAGTAAAGCCTTTGATAAGGTTCCACATGGTAGACTGTTGGAGAAAATGCAGAGACATGGAATTGAGGGTGATTTAGCAGTTTCTAATCCAAACTGGCTTTCTGAAAGAAGGCAGCAAGTGGTGGTTGATGGAAAATATTCAGCCTGGAGTCCGGTTACTAGTGGTGTGCCTCAAGGATCTGTTTTGGGACCACTGCTGTTTGTCATTTTTATAAATGACTTAGAAACAGACATAACTAGATGGATTAGTAAATTTGCAGATGACACTAAAGTCGGTGGAGTAGTGGACAGTTTGGAAGAATGTAACAAGTTGCAGGGGGACTTGAATAAACTGCAGAATTGGGCTGAGAGGTGGAAAATGGAGTTCAATGCAGTTAAATGTGAGGTGATGCACTTTGAGAAGAATAACAGGAAGGCAGAGTACTGAGTCACTGGAACGATTCTTGGTAGTGTGGATGTACAGAGGGATCTTGGAGTCCATTTACACAGATCCCTGAAAATTGCCACCCAGGTGGATAGTGCTGTTAAGAAGGCATATGGTCTGTTAGGTTTCATTCGTAGAGGGATTGAGTTCCAGAGCCACAATATCATGCTGCAACTATACGAAACGCTGGTACGGCCACACTTGGAATATTGTGTACAGTTCTGGTCGCCATATTTCAGAAAGGATGTGGAAGCATTGGAAAAGGTGCAGAGGAGATTTACCAGGATGTGCCTGGTCTGGAGAGAAGGTCTTATTAGGAAAGGCTGAGAGACTTGGGTCTGTTCTCATTGGAAAGAAGAAGGTTAAGAGGCGATTTGATAGAGACATACAAGATGATCAAAGGATTAGCTAGGATAGACAGTGAAAGTCTTTTTCCTAGGATGATGACGTCACCTTGTACGAGGGGGCATAACTACAAATTGAGGGGTGATAGATTTAAGACAGAAGTCAGAGGCAGGTTCTTTACTCAGAGAGTGGTAAGGACGTGAAATGCCCTACCTGCTAATGTAGTCAACACAGCCACATTAGGGAGATTTAAACAATCCTTGGATAAGCACATGGATGATGATGGGATAGTGTAGAGGGAGGAGCTGAGAATAGTTCAGAAGTCGGCGCAACATCGAGGGCCAAAGAGCCTGTTCTGCACTGTATAGTTCTGTGTTCTATATTCTATTATTGTGACATTATCTCACAACAATGATAGTGAGACCTTCATTATTTTACAGTGTGCCCAAACGTCTTTAGGATATAATGGCATTGAAGAAGCTGCAGCACAAATTGATCCGAATGATACCAGGTTGACTGGGTTAATATTGAGAATTTTTAACCTAAATTACCTTTGTATTCCCTTCAATGTAGAAGCTTAAGGGTGTTAACATTATTTAAAATGTTGTGGTTCTGTTCACCAAGCTGGGAATTTGTGTTGCAGACGTTTCGTCCCCTGACTAGGTGACATCCTCAGTGCTTGGGAGCCTCCTGTGAAGCACTTCTGTGATCTTTCCTCTGGCATTTATAGTGATTTGAAACTGCCGCTTCCAGTTGTCAGTTCCAGCTGTCGGTTGGACCCAGTATACCGACCACTGCAACGGACAGCTGGAACTGACAACTGGAAGCGGCAGTTTCAAACCACTATAAATGCCAGAGGAAAGATCACAGAAGCGCTTCACAGGAGGCTCCCAAGCACTGAGGATGTCACCTAGTCAGGGGACGAAACGTCTGCAACACAAATTCCCAGCTCGGCGAACAGAACCACAACAACGAGCACCCGAGCTACAAATCTTCTCACAAACTTTGAATTATTTAAAATGATCAAATGATTCAGTTGCGTAAATGAAGGAACACAAGTTTGACATGTGGGGAAATCCAGGACAATGATGCATAATATTAAAACTTGAGCCAAATGATCTAGTATTTCTTTACACGAAGGGTGGTAACAATATGGAATTCTTCTCTCACTGTATGTCCCCACTCACAGCATCATCACCTAAAAAGCTATGGAGGCTGGCCTGATTGAAATGTTTTATTCTGAGCTTCATAGATTCTTCTGTGTAAAAGATTCAGGGATCTACAGTAAAATAGGTTTGATATACAGATTAGTGATAATTAATTTTTATGGAAGAACAGTTATGGGTTTGATCAATATTTTCTTCTGTTTTTTTGTTTAACATTTACCTCAGCCTGTCACTGAGCGACTACCCTGTTGAATTCAGTCAAGCTACTAAAAGCATTTTTAATATTTCCTCTGGGGGCGGGGGGGACAAGCAACTGGACTTAACTTAGATACTATAAAAAGACAGCTAAATCTAGTATCCTTAATACCTGCTGATCTTTTCTTTGCAATCCAAATTTTATAAGTCTGTGGGCTGAATTTTGACCTGCATAAGGGGTGAGTTTGATTTGTGTTGGTTTATGTTCTGAAAGATTTATTTCCTGACGCATAAACATTTCAAAACCATTCTCTTCTGGCTTTAACTGAGGACAGAAATTTCAATTGGGTCAAGGAAGTGAATTGGAAGTAAATAAAAGATAGTGAGCCTGATTGTAATTTAGCTTTGTAACTTGTTGGCCAGGTCTATCTATAGGGCTGGGAGTCAACACCCACTCCTTTTATACTCAGTCTGTTTCTGGGCAAGGTACTGATCAGTGAGGTCACTAACACACCTTGGAGTTGAAAACATCAATTGCCTGTAGAGGAATCCCAAACTGCATGTTCCCCAAGATTTTCTGCGGGTCAGGTAAATATGATCTCTGTGCTCAGAGATTTGCAGTTCAGGTCTGAAAGGCCCAGCTGCTGGTATAGGTGCGGTGGATTTTACAGTTGGACTTGGGAGATCTGTTTGATTTCCCAACCATCATGTTTATATTCTGACACCAAATATCGATGGCCCTTTTTGATGTACCCCCTAGTGTAACACCACTGAATGTACAACAGAAATGTAACAATCTAAAATGGAACCGTCATCCCCAGGGGTTGCATTTGATGGAATTGATCCTTCAAACTGGTCAGAGGCCCACCAGATATTAAGAAGCCAGTTTGTGAAAGGAGGTCTGGATCGTGACCTGAAGAAAAATATTAAGATTTTAATCCAATCCAAAAAGGGGCTGAATTGTCACATTTACTTTATTCTTTTGTTGGGAGACCAGGATCCTTCCTCAGATTTGGCAGTGTCATTCATTTCACCATAGTTTGCACTCATGGTTTGTCCAAATCAGAATTCAACTCCTATGGACACCTCTGACATAGAATTTTTTAACTTACCAAGCTTTGCTTTCATTCATAGCATGTAAATGACAATGATGTTTCATTAACTTCAAGAAGAAGTCAGAGCTATTAATTTCTTTCTACCACATTCCCACTTGTACAGCCTATAGTCCTTCAGTTTACTTTCCAAACCACCATAGGAGATTACACCTCCTTTATGCTCCGTCAGTGTTTCTATGCAGTGATTCTCAGATCGTGGAGATCTAAGTTATTCGGTATTTGCGTTGGTAACTGCTACACTGATGGTGATAGTATCAATATCTTCTGGTGTTGTAGAAATGTGGTTTAAAGCTTTTAGATTATCAAGATCATTCTGTGACAAGAATATAAAGTTAGAATGATGTGGCTGAGAGTGTAATAACATTTGAAAGTGTTACTGGTGCTTATTATCAACTGCATAGACAATAATATCTGCAAGGAAGACAACTCTACTGTCAACTAAAATATGTTATGTTGGCTGAGCTCACTCCCTCTCCCACTGCACAGTGCAAGGTGAAAACTGTAGGAAGAAGTTGTTATAATCCTATTCATTCTTTCTAACTTTTCCTACTATGACTAACTTCCATCATTTTGTTTGAAAAAAGCTTTATCAGAAAAGACTAAAATTCAACACCCCATCCCCTACGCTGTAGAAAACCAACCAAAGCTAAGAAGAAGTTTAACCCTATGACCTCACAACAAGTACAATTAGTAAGAAAAGTTACAGTCTGGAGGAAAAATCAAGGTGCCGGAATTGTGCAGCTCTTTGTGAGGAGTCAACTGCTAGAGCTTGAGCAGTGAGGTCTGAGGTCTAAGGTAAAAACAATGACTGCAGATGCTGGAAACCAGATTCTGGATTAGTGGTGCTGGAAGAGCACAGCAGTTCAGGCAGCATCCAAGTAGCTTCGAAATCGACATTTCGGGCAAAAGCCCTTCATCAGAAATAAAGGCAGTGAGCCTGAAGCGTGGAGAGATAAGCTAGAGGAGGATGGGGGTGGGGAGAAAGTAGCATAGAGTACAATGGGTGAGTGGGGGAGGGGATGAAGGTGATAGGTCAAGGAGGAGAGGGTGGAGTGGTTAGGTGGAAAAGAAGATAGGCAGGTAGGACAAGTCTGGACAAGTCATGGGGACAGTTACTGAGCTGGAAGTTTAGAACTAGGGTGAGGTGGGGCAAGGGGAAATGAGGAAACTGTTGAAGTCCACATTGATGCCCTGGGGTTGAAGTGTTCCGAGGCGGAAGATGAGACGTTCTTCCTCCAGGCGTCTGGTGGTGAGGGAGCGGCGGTGAAGGAGGCCCAGGACCTCCATGTCCTCGGCAGAGTGGGAGGGGGAGTTGAAATGTTGGGCCACGGGGCGGTGTGGTTGATTGGTGCGGGTGTCTTGGAGATGTTCCCTAAAGCGCTCTGCTAGGAGGCGCCCAGTCTCCCCAATGTAGAGGAGACCGCATCGGGAGCAACGGATACAATAAATGATATTAGTGGATGTGCAGGTAAAACTTTGAAGGATGTGGAAGGCTCCTTTAGGGCCTTGGATAGAGGTGAGGGAGGAGGTGTGGGCACAGGTTTTACAGTTCCTGCGGTAGCAGGGGAAAATGCCAGGATTGGAGGGTGGGTTGTTTGGGGGCGTGGACTTGACCAGGTAGTCGCGGAGGGAACGGTCTTTGCGGAAGGTGGAAAGGGGTGGGGAGGGAAATATATCCCTGGTCATGGGGTCTGTTTGGAGGTGGCGGAAATGTCGGCGGATGATTTGGTTTATGCGAAGGTTGGTAGGGTGGAAGGTGAGCACCAGGGGCGTTCTGTCCTTGTTACGGTTGGAGGGGTGGGGTCTGAGGGCGGAGCTGCGGGATGTAAATTGCTCCCATACAGGAGATTCACTGCAGATGTCTGCATGGGTAAGGAACCATGTGACACTGCTCGAAGCAAAGAAAAGATATCTGTGATTGGAGCAGTGAAGGTCAAACTGGAAATCCGTTTTTGGTGAGGAGCCATATTGTGATTGTCTGATTAGTCGGGTACCATGAGGAGACTGCCCAGAAGAAGGAACTGACCCAACTCGGTGACTCTGTCAAAGATTTCAATTCTTTTCTCAGTTGTTTTAGAGCTGCTGAGAGGAGGTCAGAACTGCTAGCCTGAGAGCAAGGGGAGGTGATGACCTAGTGGTATTATCGCTGGACTGTTAATCCAGAAACCCAGGTAATGTCCTTGGGGACCCGGGTTGGAATTCTGCCATGGCAGACAGTGGAATTTGAATTCAATTAAAAAATCTGGAATTAAGAGTCGAATGATGACCATGAATCCATTGTTGATTATTGTAAAAACCCATCTGGTTCATTAATGTCCTTCAGGGAAGGAAACTGCCATCCTTACCTCGTCTGGGCCTACATGTGACCCCAGACCCATAACAATGTGGTTGACTCTCAACTGTCCTCTGGACAATTAGGGATGGGCCATAAATGCAGTCTAGCCAGTGACACCCTCTTCCTGTAAATGAATAAATTACAAAAATACTGAATCCACCTACATGATTTAATATCTTTATGTCCTTATCACCTAATATTTAACCTCCACTATTAAACTTTTGTTCTGTCTGTCAGGTTTACATGCTGGCTTGGGACAAAAGGGTGGTTGTGGGCTAATAGGTAGGTCTAGGTCTAGGTAGGTAGTGGACTTAGGAGTTTGTATCATTGCCATTCCTAGAATTTTGTAAAGTGCTTCTCATTGGTAATGTCGTCCTCTTTCATTATTATCTCTTCATGAGACCTTTAAACAAACAAGTACCACAGCTAACCTATTCTTTAACATATATTCCTTAAGCTCATGCATTCAGTAGCCTTGTAGAGTGTCTTCTTGTCTGACTTTATAACACCTTCTATTCCTATAGCTTTTTTCTTACTAATGTCAAAGCCACTCAGGACTTCTTTTCTTCTGCGCTGTTTTGGAAACAGCTAAACTGTACTGCTGGGATTATCAGCCTTTTCTCTCTGAATGATTTGCTTATCTCTGAAAGATACCTGCACACTCACTGATCTTCTGGATCAGTGGCTTAACAAAATAATTCTCTGTCTTTGCCCTCCTGTGTCATAAGAAACTTTCTAACAACCCATTTTTGTTTCTCTCCTCTGCTCTTTGTTTTCTAAAGTACTGAACAATTTGCCTCGGGATGTTTTTCCAGAAAGTCTCATTAAAATGCAGGCAAACTACTTTCCAAACACCCCTCCACCACTTACAGCAGTCAAAATGAAATTAGAGCAATGTCTTTTCTTCTTAATACATCACACTAAAAAAATACAAATTATACTTAAAGCTTTTCCCCAGGGTAATGGAGTCTTAAACCAGAGGGCATAGGTTTAGGGTGAGAAGGGAAAGATTTAAAAGGGACATAAGGGACAACTTTTTCACATAGAGTGTGGTGCGTGTATGGAGTGAGCTGCCAGAGGAAACGGTGGACTCTGGTGCAATTGCAACATTTAAAAGGCATCTGGATGGGTATACAATTAAGAAGGGTTTAGAGGGATATGGGCCAAATGCTGGCAAATGGGACCAGATTAACTTAGGATGTCTGGTTGACATGGACAAGTTGAACCGAAGGGTCTGTTTCCATGCTGTACGTCTCTATGACTCTATACATTATTTGGAAGCTTGAGTTCTAAACAATAATAACCTACCAGTAATCTTCATCACAAAAACAGCATACAAATTTCATGATGACAGATTAATTGCCTGATTTAATGGGTTGTTGGTTGGTTGCATGCTCAACAGAGCATCCATTGGACTAATAAAAGATTTACACTCTTGTGACTGAACAGCAACAGGTTTTATTGAACATGACTACGTATAGAAGAAGACAAGAAAGAATATCTTACTTAGAACCTAATAGATTCAGGTTCCAGTTTCACGTGATCTGATATTCTTATCTAACTTGAAAATAAAGCAAGTAATTGTGGAGGCTGGAGATCTAAAACAAAAACAAAGATTGCTGGAGAAGCTCAGCAGGTCTGGCAGCATGTGTGGGAAGAAAGTAGTTAATATTTCAAGTCTAGTGACTGTTCATCTGAAGAGTTCAGATCCTAGATGATTCCAGAACATTCACCAACCCAGTGTGTGTCAACAGACTGTGAAACCCTGAATTGCTAATGGAAGCTGGTTTGTTTGTTAATTTATATTATATGGTTTATGACATGAAATAAGTATTGGAAGACATTGGCTTGCTTTGGCTGAAAATAATCAAAGACTGAGCTTGAAAACTTTGAGGGCAGCTTTGGAGGACACCTGACTGGCTCAAAAGCAATTTAATAATTCCTCTCCTAGAAAGGAGGAAAGAACAAATTGGGGAAAGTTCAGTTGCTTTGCCACTTAATAAAAAAAACCTTGTGAGACTTCCAAATCAGGACTGTTTGGTTAGAAATAGAGAAAATACTAAAAGACTGAGAAAGTCTGTGTTCGGTTTTATAGATATCTATGTACAAAGATTTGTCAGAGCACAGAATCATGGAGAAGCATATAAGTTAAACCTTTAAAGATTTAATATTTAATGTTAATTTATCAAGATTGAATCACTGTGAAGTGATGGTGTTTGGGAATACATGAGACTTTGTTTTGCTGTGAGCTTAAGATCTGTTAACCAATGATCAATAATTAGATTCATTTTAACATCTTTTGTTTAACACGCTTCTGCTGTTAGGGAAAGTGTCACCTTGTGTGACCATGCTTTGGTGAATGACTACCGTATTGACTGAAAATAATATGGTTTATCAAGCTAGATTTCAGTTGTACCATCAGCTGGGATCATTACAGTAGTGAAGTGCAGCATGTGTCTGGCTTAATCTAATTCATGTACTTCCCAAGCCCAGAATTAATGAAGGATGGTCTGAGGATTCCTTGCATCAATTACACCCTTACATGCAAATCAATTAAAACATTTCCTCGAGCATCCAATTTAAGACTCGGTACTCTGCTGTTCATATTAATCTGTGTGTACCATGCAGATCTTTAAAACCAAGGAGGTCAAATCCTTGTTATGACCTGTCACAACCCCAAGGATTGTCCCTTTGAATTAGCTGCTTTCACATGTGCTCAGTAGTTATACTAGGGTAAAAGTAAAATTCCTTTTACATTCCAGGGCCTAACTTAAATTAACAGCAGAAGCTCCCTGACAATTTTTGTACATCTCCCAACCAACCTCTGACCAAAGAACATCAGAGGCAGGCAACTGCATCTGAAGAATCAGGACAGGCAAGGAGATCTGCAAGGGTCTTGAGAGAAGAAAGCCCATGATCAGGGCTGAGCTGCAGCTTAGGGCTTTCTGAAGAGAGACTGCTGGAGTACTCCGATTCCTCTTGGCTAACAAAAAGTGCTCAAGGCACCTGTGCATGTGACAGTTTTTGCAATTTTTTTTTCACCGCCAATTTTCCTGACTCCAGGGCTGCATTTTGGGAGCATGATTTAAATATGTTGATGAGGTGTCCTGTGAATCCATGCCTGAACACCTCAAATGCTCTTGCTGGAAAATCTCAGCAGGTCTGGCAGCATCTGTAAGGAGAGAAAAGAGCTGACGTTTTGAGTCTAACTGACCCTTTGCCAAAGCTTTGACAGAAGGTCAGTTAGACTCGAAACGTCAGCTCTTTTCTCCTCTTACAGATGCTGCCAGACCTGCTGAGATTTTCCAGCATTTTCTCTTTTGGTTTCAGATTCCAGCATCCACAGCAATTTGCTTTTACTCAAATGTTCTTCATGTATTGTATTGTATTGTAGTATTGACTTAATGTGAGCATGTTGTAATTATCGACCCCATATTTAACTTGTTGGACTGAGGGGATCGGATTAATATTGAGTCCATTGTATTTGAAAAATGTGTTCAGAATTAGACAAGTTTCAGGTGTGGAACTTGACTCTTTGTAAAGGTATTTACCATAAACTTTGACATTCAAAGGCATTTCTTGATTCAGTAGGAACATTTGCGATCATTTCTAATCTCAGGCATCAATGTTATTTACTTTCCATTTGACATATTTTGTTTTTATAGGTTCGGGTTCATACTGCCACATTCAGTCAAAGTAATGTTTCGTTTGACTGTCCATTCTTTCATAGAATATTTTTTGAAAACTTAATTAATGTCTATTTTCTATTTTGTTTTACACATTAATAAGGCTTTGTATGCTCTCCTGGAAGCAATGTCATTGACTATTGACATGAAAGTTATTTATTAGACAGCCCTGTCCTTGTTCCTGCTCTTCCACCTACTGGTTGTGCTTGGCATGCTACAGGTTGTAATCTGATCACCAGGTCTCTGAGCTTTACTGAGTGTAATAAAACTGCAACTTTACTGGAGCATAAAACCAGTTAAATAATAAAGATTCTGGGTTATATTTAAATCAAGTTAATAGGAAGACAGTTAACAAAGTTAATTTAAATACTTAAGAGAAATCAACGCATGTTTTGTCATTGCTTTGGAAGTGACTTGTTTTAATAGTTAACAGATGTAGGAACATACAAATCTTATGGGAGAAAACTAAACCATGTGGACCATCATCTTTGGATGGTGGACAAAGTTAGTCTTGTCATTTAGTATTGTATATCTTGTGATGTAAGAAGATTTGTTCAATTTATATCTGGAAACTAAACCACAATTTTTTTTCAGCCAACCCATTCCTGAAGAAGCTGATTAGGATAAAATAGGTTTACAAAAAGCATAGGAAGTAATTTATGAGGCCAGTAAAAGGCTCGTGATTAATTTTGTAAAATTCTTGCCCCAGTGCCAGAAGGCTATCAGCTTAAGCTGTCGGGAGAGATGACCCAGGCTGATACTCCCCTACAGTAGTGGGGATGTTGTTGTATAGATGCAGGAGTTGTAAGGGTGTGGGGTGTATTTTTTATTTTTAACCCAGAATGTGTGCACAGTGGTGTATCTGTGTGCCTATCTAAAGTCGTCACTCTCACTTATTCTAGACTTCATTTAAAATGAACTTGAGGCCAAGTGAACCAAAGGGGCAAGAGGGAGCCACAGACAGTTTGGGCCTTTTGCAGAGTGGTGGGAGGTGAGGTCTGACCTGCTTTCTTCAGGTCTCTTTAATTTTCCTCCCAAAGAGTAAGCTGGCTGTTTATGGAACAGTCTTACATCAGTGTCTTATGGCTAGTTAAATTCTTGTATGCATATTTAAACAACTTTCTGCTTATTTTGAGCTGGTGTGTTAAGCAGCTGTTAAGGCAGGCTGGGATGTCCAAGAAGTTTCTGAAGTTTTCTTTTGCTGGTTGTCTGTTCTTCACGTGAGATTAGTCATGTCTCCCTCTCTGCCCAGTTTAGTTGTGGAATTTGTCTAAATAGCAGTCATAGCATTCCAAACAATTCATTGTGTTATGCACTTTGCCTTTCTCCCAAAGCACTTCAATGTGTAAAATCAACTTTTTCGTTCATTACTGCCACTAACAAGAAATGATTCTCTCTTGGCAGTTGATAATAGATTGCACAAAAAGGTCTTGGTGGGTTTCGTTTCTGTTTTAGGTTAAAAATGTTCACAAACTGTGTGCAAACACTTACTGGCGTTTATGTTGTAGTGTTGAAGAGACCAGTAACTAATGAAGAACTCCTATCACCTGGAGCACCTTACTTAAAGAAAACATTAACAGTAAGTGCGCATTCCTTGAAGCTTTAATCAGTTACTACAGTGACAGGAGAGACGTGGTACAATCTAAAATGGCAGTTTTAAAATGTTGCAATTGAAATTCTGCCACAGGAGAGTTCAGCACCCCTTATCTCAAACTGTATGGAATTTTGTGAATGATCCAATGTTATCATTATGCAGAATTATTTCTGCCAACTGTGGTGTAATTCACTGAGCCTAACCTATCTGGAAGCCATGGTCCCACATTCCAGTTTGGATCATGCCTGCTGTTGATCTGTGCGGTTTGAGTAGGAGGTCAAGAGGTTACGTAGTTTGATTCCACCCCACACAAGTACTTTCAACTCTATGGGTTGGGCAGAGTGCCACAGTCCCCTGCCCCCCCCCACCCCCCAGTTTAAAATGAATAGAAGAGCCTGATCATGATCCTAATGAGGATCATGCAACAATTTAATGCTCAGACCAACATGAAGTACTGCAAGGACAGTCTTCCATTCTTCTGTCAGGAGAAAGTCCCATCTTTGAGAGCTTCTAAGCATTCAAACTTGGGTCGGGAGGAGCGGTTGCTGAAGAATGCAGGGGTGGGTTCAGGAGATTGGGGGAAAGGTTACAGGGGAGGGTTGGTTGAGGGTGGAATCCAAATGTCCCAAGGGATCCATGTAGGAGATCCCTGTCCACCTTCCCAACATTAAACTGTGCAGCAAGTTTTGAGAAGATTTGTAGCTCAGTTGAAGTTCTGGGTGTAGGTTTGCTCGCTGAGCTAGAAGGTGCATTTTCAGATATTTCATCACCAAACTAGGTAACATCATCAGTGAGCCTTTGGATGAAACATTGGTGGTGTGGCCCGCTTTCTATTTGTATTTAGGTTTCCTTGGGTTGGTGATGTTATTTCCTGTGGTGACATCATTTCCTGTTCTTTTTCTCGGGGGATTTTAAATGGGATCCAAGTCAATGTGTTTTTTTGATAGAGTTCCAGTTGCAATGCCATGTTTTCAGGAATTCCAGTGAGTGTCTCTGTTTGGCTTGCCATAGGATGGATGTGTTGTCCCAGTCGAAGTGGTATCCTTTCTCATCTGTACGTAAGGATTCTAGTGAGAGAGGGTCATGTCTTTTTGTTCATGTTGATGTTCATGTATCCTGGTGGTTATTTTTCTGTCTGTTTGTCCAATTTGTGTTTGTTACAGTTCTTGCAAGGTATTTTGTAAATGGCATTAGTTTTGCTTGTTGTCTGTACAGAGTCTTTCAAGTTCATTCACTGCTGTTTTGGTGGGTTTGTGGGCTACCATGATGCCAAGAGGTCTGAGTAGTCTGGCAGTCATTTCCGAGATGTCTTTGACTTAGGGGAGAGTGGCTAGGGTTTCTGGATGCGTTTTGTCTGCTCGTTTGGGTTTGTTGCTGAGAAATCGGTGAAATGAGTTCATTGGGTCCCTGATCTTTTTGAATACACTGTGTAGGTGATTTGCCTCTGCTCTTCGTAGTTGCTCTGTGCTGCAGTGTGTAGTGGCTTATTGCAAAAAATGTTCTAATGCAGCTTCATTTGTGGGTGTTGGGATGATTGCTTCTGTAGTTCAGTATTTGGTCCTTATGTGTTGTTTTCCTGTAGATGCTGGTTTGAAGTTTCCCATTGGCTGTTCACTCTACTGTGACATCTAGGAATGACATTTTGTTGTTGTTTTCCTCATCTTTAGTGAATTTTATGCCAGTAAAATATTATTGATGGTCTTGAAGGTTTCCTCTAATTTGTTTTGTTTAATGATGACAAAAGGTGTCATCCATGTAGCGGACCTAAAGCTTGGGTTGGATTGTTGGCAGAGCTGTTTGTTTGAGTCTCTGCATTACTGCCTCTGCTAAGCACCTTGATATCGGAGATCCCATGGGTGTTCCATTGGTTTGTCTGTAGATTTTGTTGTTGATTATGAAGTGGATGGTAAGGCATAAGTCCACTAGCTTGATGATATTGTCCTTGCTGATGAAGTTGGTGGTGTTTGATGTATGTGTCTTTGGTTCTTCTAATAGAGTAATCAGTGTTTCCTGGGCCAGGTTGATGTTGGTGGATGTGAACAGGGCTGTTATGTCAAAGGAGATAGTTATTTCATCCTCTTCTATCTTGGTGTTTTTGGTCTTCAGGAATTCTTGGGTGGAGTGGCGTGAGTCTTCTAAGTATTTTAGTCTTTGGTGTAGCTCCTTGGCCAACCTGTAAGTTGGTGTTTCCAGGTAGCGAGATTATGGGGCGGGGCGGGGGCAGGGTGCTCCTGGTTTGTGAATTTTGGGTTATCTGTAGAAGCGTGGTGTGTTGGATACGTCTGGTTTCATTTTTTGGAAGACAAAGCAGCAGGGAAAAACACATATGGACCAAGTACCTGAACTACAGAAGCAATCATCCCAACACCCACAAATGAAGCTGCATTAGAACCTTTTTGCAATGAGCACCACACACTGTAGCACACAGCAACTATGAAGAGCAGAGGCAAATCACCTACAAAGTGTATTCAAAAAGAACAGGTACCCAATGAACTAATTCCACCGATTACTCAGCCACAAACCCAAACGAGCTGACAAAACGCATCCAGAAACCCTAGCCACTCTCCCCTAAGTCAAAGACATCTCAGAAATGACTACCAGACTACTCAGACCTTTTGGCATCATGATAGTCCACAAACCCACCATCACACTAAAACAGCAGCTAATGAACCTGAAAGACCCTATACAAACAACAAGCAAAACTAATGTAATTTCTAAAATACCTTGCAAGAACTGTAACAAACACTACATTGGACAAACAGGCAGAAAACACCAGGATACATGAACATCAACTAGCCACAAAGAGACATGACCCACTCTCACTAGTATCCTTACATACAGCTGAGGAAGGACACCACCTTGGGCCAACACATCCATCCTAGGATAAGCCAAACAGAAACACTCACAAGAATTCCTAGAAGCATGGTATTCCAACCAGAACTCTATCAACAAACACACTGACTTGGATCCCAATTATCACCCCTGAGAAAAGGAACAAGAAATGACATCACCACAGGAAATGACACCACCAACCCAAGGAAACCTAAACACAAATAGAAAACGGGCCATACCATCAGTGTTTCATCCGGAGCTCAGTGATGATGTTACCTAGAATGGTGACAAAGCATCTGGAAATGAACCTTCCAGCTCAGTGAGCAAACCTACATCCATTGAACTGTGCAGCCCGAAGCTTCCAGTTTTCCTGTATGACATGGGAATACATTTGTGTGATAGGGCCCATTCATTGACCACTTGTGCTCAATAACCAAGGGTAGGTTTACCTTCAAATATCTTCTAGTTCAGGGTTGGCTGGATGGGTAAATGACAATTTTCCCCCATTGCCTTCGAATGGGAGGAGTGTGTGAAATTCAGCTGTAAGTAAGTATCCTCTTTTAAAGGCCAATTGGATCACTTACCTGATGTCAGTTCAGGGCTGGGGTTAGGGAATGAGGTGTCAGGTTTCCTCCTCCAACCAGCAGAAACTGAACATTGCTATTAAAATGGAGTATGCAAAAGAGATTAGAAATACTGTCTTTGGGGTTCAGACTGCATCAAGTGAAGCCCTTTTCTACTGCTGAGCTGCTGGTTCACATTCACTGGGCCAACTGGTTATTGATCCTGTTTGGACTAATTGAGTGATTACAGTTGAGGATATTGGAAGTTCCAACTCTAACATCGCACCTCTGATTAATGTTGGCTTGCAGTGGGCAGCTTGAGCTTCTAATGTATGAAGCCCAGATGCCCTTGCTGGACTTATAATAAGGAGCCACAAAAAACACCAAAATCTTTCTTGGACAATGGTAGTGCTCAGCTGAGTGGGGAGTCTCAGAAGCACCCTGTGAAGAAAACTTGGGTATTTTGTTCAATTATGTGGCAGTGTCTGAAGTGTTTTATGCTTGTCATGTAAATACTTGTCATTGTTTTCTGATAAATAACATCAATGTCCAAATTATTTTGTCTGTTGTACTCTGAGAGAGGATGCTTTGATTTACTTAATAAAACACAACAGTTAAATAATAGGACATGCAATACTGCTGCACAAATGCTAACTAATTGTATCAATTTTCCTTCTCTAATTTACAAGAGTTATTAACCTGCTTAAAATAACATTATTAATAGCTATTCCTTAAAAGAGAAAGGAATTTTGGTGATACGTGATAAACACTTATACATTAATATCGTGACAATATCAAACCAAATTTCTTGTTTCATCCAGAATGTTAGTCAATGGTAATATTAACACTTTGATAAGTTGAGGGAAGTTGCTGCTTCCCTGGAACAACTTGGATTCAACTATACTGAAATGAACAGAAATGTTTTTTGGTAAAGATTTTCATCCATTCCAAATCGCTTTGTTACTTTAGTATTCGTACTGTTCTCTCCATTTAAATAAGTTATTTTGTTCTCCCTTCTAAAACGAGCAGCTTCACATTTTCCCACATTATACCTCATTTACCAACTTTTTGCACATTTATGTCAACTAACAATATTCTTCTTGCACCCTGCCTTTCCACCTATTTTAGTGTCATCTGCAAATTTGGTGACAGGACCTTCACTTTCTTCCTCCAAGTCATTAATGAATATCTTAAGCATTGTAGTCCCTACACCGATCCCTGTGTTGCCCTGCTGGTTACAGGTTGCCAACCTAAAAAAGGTAAAAGCCCTTATTCCCACTCACAATTTGCTGCCCACTTGCCATCTCTGTCCACACCAATATACTACTCTAGCATGGGCTGTTAGCTTATGATTTAACCTTTTGCGAGGTATCTTGTCGAATGCCTTCTGAAAATCCAAATACAAGTCATCTACTGGTTCCCATCTGTCCATCTGGTTGAGACTTCCTCGAAAAACTCTCATAAATAGTCATAGATAATTTTCCTTTCGTAAAACCATGCTGAGTCTGCTTGATTGGATTATGATTTTCCAAATATACTGTGATTACCTCCTTCAAAATTGATTCTAATACTTTTCCAACAATTGATGTTCGGCTAATCAGTCTATACTGTAGTTGTCTGCTTTTTGCTCTCCTCTCTTTTTGAAGAGGGTGTCACATTTTGACAGTTTTCTAAAGTTTGGCCACACTAATTATTGACCATTTTGCCATTCCAAAAAAAAACAATTCCACTTTATATCAAATGAAGAGATCTTCGAAACTGAAATGTTTGAATGTCTGTTTGTATTGCAATGCAGCTAAATGGAGTGGACAGACTAAATGTTGTACATTCATATATTCACTTCACTGTACTTCCTCTGCAGCAAATAAATTGTTTTGAGGAGGTCAGTTTTCCATGTCTGAAAAGTACATTTGTTGCAGTAGCAAAGAGCTGTTGATCTTTAGGCAATTGAATGTTTAGCATCAAATGTAATATAGATTATTTAGTTCAAACATTTTCTGTGTTATCTGGTTCAGTTATATTTTGGGGTGAATATCTACTAAGAATGTTAATCCTATTTCTTTTAATTTAAAAGATTTTCAAAATATTGCGACTAAAGGAAAGAATCCTATGCTCAAAGTGGGTAGATCTACTTTCCTTCACTTAACTAAGAAGTTTCGAGCATACTTCTTGGCAAGTATGTTGCACGAGCCATGTTAATATTGTCTGCTTTTTTTTAAAAATGCAAGTTGCATTGATCAAGAAACAAAACAAACTAAAGCTATTTTACTGGTATTGGCATTTCAATCTGAATTTTGCAATGGACGTACTTTGAACTGCAACTGGAAAATAAGGCAATTTTGCTCATTTCTAAATGCTTTTGTTTTACCTCTATAGTTGTCAGATCTGTCTGACATGTACCGTTGCTGAATAAATAGTTTTTCTTTGGAAATTAAATATTTGTTGTGACATTTTTGTGACCTTCAAGCTTCTATTGCAACTAAAAGCTGAGTTTTTACCAATAATGCTCCAGCTCCCAACTATGCTCAGTACCTTATCATTAAAATCTTTGGCCTACTCAGTTTTCACATTCTTTCTGCATCACTGAGATGTCTAATATCTTTCAACTGTGATTTTCTTTAGCTGCACTGTTGTACAGTCAACTGAAATTATTAGCATAACTCTTTCAGTCCTGATGGTGTGTTTCATAGCAAATGGAATTTTCCATCGCACGCTTTTCCAGTTGTTGAACAGCATCTGCACAAATTTGTTTGTCAAATCTTATTAATATATTTCAACAGCTTTCAATACTTTACATTTGTCAGGTTCATTTGTTCTCTGGGCACCCAATGTTTGACCTAAACAACAAAGAACCACTTCTTTTAGACCAGGATACTGTTGGCGGCCATGATAATTAATGTTTCAATCTGAAGCAGATTACTTAAAAATCTATATTTATACAAGGTAGAGTTGCAAGGTTCTATCACTGATGAGAAGGTCGAGAAATTGCATCATGTGGTATCCATTTTCCATGCTCCAAGCAACCCCTTAATTCTCCAAAATGGCAGTATAAAGCACATGCATTTTTCTGACTAGGTACCACTATGCAAGACTCTAATGTATATTTGAAACAATGCCAGCCTGAATATCCTGTACATAGCAGTGTGGAGCACCTCCCAGTGTCAATATAAGGCAGTGAGATAAGAGACAGAATATCCAGGGTTTCTCAAAGTTTATCATTTCTGTGAAGGCTAAGTTCACTCTGCAAAGAGACAGCACACCAAAACTGGAGCACTTTCTAGCCAGGAACTTTTAGAAACGTGAATGTTGAACACAAGTTGGCCCTACAATACCGTAGCCCTGTCTCTGGGTGATCGCCTCACATTGGGTGAAGTTCCATTCCTAGTTTTAAGACCTTGTACAATCTGCCTAAAATAACAAGCACGGTATTGCAAAATAAATATCTCTCCCTTTTAAAGAATATAAAACAGGCTTGATAAAATAAAAGTTACTTTTCCATTTTCTTTGAATTCCAGATTGTTGGTGATGCTGTGGGTTGGGGTTTTGTGGTGCGAGGATTAAGTCCATGTTACATCCAGGCAGTAGATCCAGGTGGTCCAGCAGCAGCAGCTGGAATAAAGGTAAAGTTTACGAATAAAGGAATGTTTTTTTAATTACTCCAAGGAGCTGAATGCTGAGTTAGACCCTAATATTTCACTTCTGTGATCCGGATTCAAGTCTAAGCCATGTTCATGAAATGTGGTTTTCTGCCTGCCTGCCTGCCTGCAGCAGTTGTATAAATAAGGAGTTTGGATAATCTCAATCCAGGTCATATTGGACAAGAGCTTAGTTCACAAGATGGCCTCTCATTTGACACTGAAGAGCAATCTTATAAACTGATAGAAAATGAGAAAACATCTAATTCATGCAGATGGGTGTATTTTTCTGAGGTTATGTCTGTGTCTCATTCTTAGACCAGAGAAGAACAAGAACCTAGCAGCAATATATTTGACCTGAGTCTTGTCGGTTACTTCAGAAAGAGATATGTTTCTGATTTTCAGGAGGTTAGCCTGCGGAAGATCTGCCTTCCTATTATCTCCTTCACTTCACCATTGCAAATGCATTTCCCCCATTAGCAGTATTCTATCAACCTGGATCCACGGAGGAAATGGGATTTCCCACTGTCTCCTCACTACTGACATTCCGAACCACAAGTATTGAGCTATCAGCTGGCCTAATACTCATAACTTACTAGCATTATATTGGTGAGACCAGAACACCAAAGGATTCAGTCTATGTTGAGGACATTATGTAGGCATTGCTTGTTATTTGTCCCATGCCTTCCCAAACTGAAATTGGCATCATTGTGCTTTCTGCTGGGAAACGAATTATTATTTGGTAGTACTAGTGAAATAAGATTTCTGATTTTGTCTGCTTTGCACCTGTGTAATCTTAATGATCGAGTTAAATTTAGACAACTGTAAAGGAATAACGCAAATTCAGGATTGATATTAGGAAGTACCTTTTCACTCAATGTGATGAGGGTGTGAGATACTTAGGTTTTAAGATTTTTTGAAATGCTAATTAGGTGCCTTATGTTGGGGAGGCAAAGTTTTCTAGTGACTGGTAAGCTAGAAGGGCTGAATAACTCATCTCATCAGTACTTGGCTTTCTAGCATTGTTTTGCAGCTTCCTGTTAATTCTGCTTCAGATAGGTTGCTTGGTGGAGTTTTGAAGAGCCTTTAATTTGCATCCAGTGCAGCAGACCATGCAACTTTAATTAATTATGTTCAGCTCTGTGGATTATTTTGTGTTGGTAAAAGGGGGATAAAAATGGCTTGTATTTATATAGCACCTTCTACAATCTCAGGATGTTTTTAGGCAATTAAGTACTTTTGAAGTGTGATTGCTGTTACGAGGTAGGAAATACAGCACTGATTTTTTTTGCATAACAATGCAATAGTCACGAGATAAACTATTTTTTTGTGATGTTGATTGATTGATCAGTAGTAGTTAGAATACCGGTGATTGCTACCCTGGTGTTATTTGAAGTAGTGCTGCAGGGTCTTTTATGTCAACCTGAGAGGGCAAATGGAGTCTTGGTTCAAAGTCTCATCCAACTGACAGCACCTTCAACAATGCAGCACCCCCTTTGTACTGCACTGGAGAGTCAACCTTGATTTTGTGCAAGTATTGAAATCAAACTTGAACCCACAGCATTCTGACTTAAAGCACTATCTAAAGAGCTATGGTTTAATGGGCAGCACGGTGTCTCAATGGTTAGCACTACTGCCTCAGAGCACCAGGGACCCAGGTTCAATTCCAGCCTTGGGCCACTGCCTGTGTGGAGTTTGCACGTTCTCCCTGTGTTTGCATGGATTTCCTCCAGGTGCTCCGGTTTCCTCCCACAATCCAATGATGTGCAGGTCAAGTGAATTGGCCATGCTAGATTGCCCATAGTACTACGTACTGGATTAGTGGTGCTGGAAGAGCCCTAACGTTGATTTCGCTGCTCGTTGGATGCTGCCTGAACTGCTGTGCTCTTCCAGCACCACTAATCCAGTATTTGCTTTCCAGCATCTGCAGTCATTGTTTTTACCTCATAGTACTACATATATTACTTAGGGGAATGGATCTGGGTGGGTTACTGTTTGGAGTGTCGGTGTGGACTTGGTGGGCCAAATGGTCTGTTTCCACACTTGGTAATCTAATCTATCTAATCTTAATAAATGCATTGGGCTAATCGATATGGGTGTAAAACTAGTAGGTGCGAGAAGTTTGTGGGAAAGAAAATCAGATGGGGTCCATAGCAAGTTCCTTGATTGGAGTATTGATTACAGTTGTGGTCCTCTCATTTGTAAAAGGTTTTAAATATGGTAGAAACAGTTCAGTGAATTTTGACTCCACTCTTTGCTGGAGTGAAGAGCTGATGAAGAAATATTAATGGATGTTTACCCATTGGAGTTTAGAAGAATCAGAATTAAAATAAGAGGTCTTACTTTTAAAACAGATGAACAGATTTCTTAGGGAGTTGTTAGTCTGTAGCATTCTCTTCCTCAGAAGAAGTGGATGCCAGTTTATACAATGTATTCAAGGCCAAGTCAGCCAGATGTTTATGGGTTTATGGGTTTGGAGATGCCGGTGTTGGACTGGGCTGTACTAAGTTTAAAAAACACAACACCAGGCTATAGTCCAACAGGTTTATTTGGAAGCACTAGCTTTCGGAGCACTGCTTCTTCATCGGGTGGTTTAGATTAGATTAGATTACTTACAATGTAGAAACAGGCCCTTCAGCCCAACAAGTCCAGACCCATTATCCTTTCACCTAACACTACGGGCAATTTTAGCCTGGCCAATTCACCTAACCTGCACATTTGTGTTGTGGGAGGAAACTGGAGCACCCAGAGGAAACCCACGCAGATACGGGGAGAATGTGCAAACTCCACACAGACAGTTGCCTCAGGTGGGAATTGAACCTGGGTCTCTGGCGCTGTGAGGCAGCAGTGTATGGGGACACACAAGAGTGGAGTTGATATTCTAAATCAGATCAGCCAGGATCTTAGCAAATCGCAGAGTAAACTTTGAAGGGTCAAATAGCCTACTACTGCTGCTAAGTTATTTATGGAGGAAATGAGCTAAAACTTACAATCAAAAGTCAAGGCCTGTGGACTAACTATGTATAGAAGGATATAGCAAATTGATAAGAGAGACTTTCGGCTGAATCTTGTGGTTTTTTTTTGCTGAGTGACAGCTTCCTAGAGTTTATGGAGGATTTAAGTGGGTTTTCTCGCTACATTTACCAAATCCACCCCAGTACCTCGCGAAAATTAGAAAAACAGAAATTGCTGGAAGATCGCAGCAGGTCTGGCAGCATCTGTGGAGACAAGTCAGAATTAGCATTTTGGGTACAGTGACCCTTCTTCAGAATTAATGTTAGTGAAGAAAAAGCTGAATTTTATGCAGAAAATAGGGTTGGGGGAAGGGGGAGGGAGTAAATGATTGGTGGAGATGGAGCCCAAAGAGAGAGAAAAACAGTTGGACAGACAAAGGAGGAAGCAACGGTCAGCCTAGGAGAATGAATAGCTGTTAATGTTAGTGGCGAACAATGGGTTGTGTGTTTAATAGCAGATAACAAGGCCTGGTGTGTGTTTGAGTTGGGGATGATTAGGGAAGGTGCCTCAAGCTCTAAAATTGTTGAACTTGAGATTGAGTCGAGAAGGCTGTAGAGTTCCCAAATGGAAAATGAGCGCTGTTATTCCAGTTTGTGCTGAGCTTTGCTGGAGCACTGCAGCAAGCCTGAGACAGATGTTGACCAGTGAACATGGTGGTGTTTTGATGTGGCAGGCAATAGGAAGCTCAGCTGACCCAACTGCTGCTTTGTCTGTTCAACTCTTTATCTCTGTCTTTGGGCTGTATCTGCACCTATCCCTCCCCCACCATATCGTCTGCATAAAAAACAACCTTTTCCTACTTACCATCAGTTCTGAAGATTGGTCACTGGACTCAAAACATTAGCTCTGATTTCTTTCCACAGATGCTGCTAGACCTGCTAAATGTTTCCAGCAATTTCTGTTTATGTTTTCAATTTTCAGCAAGCACAGCTCTTTTGGTTTTCCATTACCTACATACCCTGTCACTATAGTACCGAATTCATCTGATTGTGGCAACATTCCACCATTCGCCACTGCCAGACCATCTCAGAAAAGACCAGCATCTGTGAGTCCAGCATCACCTTTAAAAGGTCATTATATACCTGGCCGAGCACTTTCAGTCCAGAGTTGCCCTGCACTTTTCCTGACAATGCCCTGGACATTGAAGAGAAGGGAAAATTGAATAGGCACATTTAGTTTAAAGGAGAAAGTGGGGACTGCAATTGCTGGATATCAGAGTCAAAAAGTATGGTGCTGGAAAAGCCCAGCAGGTCAGGCAGCATCCGAGGAGCAGGAGAAGGCCCGAAACGTTAACTCTCCTGCTTCTTGGATGCTGCGCTTTTCGAGTGCCTCACTTTTCGATATTAAGTTTAAAGGTCCAGTTTGAATATTAGTGAATCAGTGAGTGGGTGACTGTTAGTTTTGGGTAGGTGCGTGAGGGAAGCAGGTAATTTGGGAGGAACATAGGAATGTAGGAAACAGTAGTAAGCCTTTTGGGCCTTTGAGCCTGCTCTGCCATTCAATACTATGATGTCTATGAGTTGGGTAAGTTGGTGA
Organism: Chiloscyllium punctatum; assembly: GCF_047496795.1. Classification (NCBI taxonomy): domain Eukaryota; kingdom Metazoa; phylum Chordata; class Chondrichthyes; order Orectolobiformes; family Hemiscylliidae; genus Chiloscyllium; species Chiloscyllium punctatum. The sequence continues at coordinate 41,260,181 of NC_092775.1, read as the reverse complement.
AAAGGTAAAATAGCAGTTGGGTCAGGATAGCTAAGTGGTCCAGGGTGTGTTTAGGGAGTGGTCCTGGGTGTGTTTAGGGAGATAGCCAAGTGGTGGAGATGTGGGGGAGAATTGTTGGATGATTTGGGGGTAATGTAGGTTAGTGGTGGAGTGGGCGGTTGTGGTTGCTGTAGCTCATGAGGTGGCTAACCAGGAGTGAGATTAGTTTTAAATCTATGAAAACTTTTGTGGCTAACCATCCAAATGCATTAAGTACACCGGATTTGGGGCGGCACAGTGGTTAGCACTGCTGCCTCACAGCGCCTGAGACCCGGGTTCAATTCCCGCCTCAGGCGACTGACTGTGTGGAGTTTGCACATTCTCCCCGTGTCTGCGTGGGTTTCCTCCGGGTGCTCCGGTTTCCTCCCACAGTCCAAAGATGTGCAGGTCAGGTGAATTGGCCATACTAAAAAATTGCCCGTAGTGTTAGGTAAGGGGTAGATGTAGATGTAGGGGTATGGGTGGGTTACGCTTTGGCGGGGCGGTGTGGACTTGTTGGGCCGAAGGGCCTGTTTCCACACTGTAAGTAATCTAATCTAAAAAAAACATCTGACTCAGAAACTGAGACATTTGTGGATATGCTTTTGGGAGCAGGGATTAGAGATCGAAATTTCCCAGAAAATCCTCAGGTAGACCAGCAAGCCAGAATTTCCAAGGGACTCCAATGCGCATCTTCACTTGTAGATCTTGTCTCTTATGAGCCAAAGACCAGAGGATTTGGACCAGAGTTTTTGCTGATAGCACCAAGTGTTGGTTGAATTTCCTAAAGAGATTATAATTATACTACGAGCTAGTTGAAAAACTTCAAAGCAAATGGAAAACCCTTTAATAAATGCTCTAATGAAGGACATGTAGTAATAGATATTTTTCTTCACCATAAGTCCTCCTACATGATTTGTATTCTTGCCAAGAGCTTGGTAGGGAAGAATATTGGAATGCTTTCAAATCAACATCACTGCTCATTTGGTTGCTAGGAGACACTCAACAGGAGGTCTTCATCTAATCTCCTACTTCCAAAAATCAAATACCTGTTCTCCATGTGATGCCTCCCTACACGGTGCAACTCAAATGTGGAACTGAACAGAATGTAAGTTCCGTCACTATTTGGCACTGTGTAGTAGTTCTCTAACAGAACTAAATATGGCCTCTTTCATTATTATTTTGGAAACAATGGAAGGCTTAAGCCTTTTCTGTGTTAATGAGTGTTCACACATGTGGAGCACTGACATATGGTTTCTTATTACTAATACGCTTTGAAATTAAAATTCCTTGTACCAAATCTTAAACCTTAATTTGTGATGGATTTAACTTGAAGTTTCATTGATTCACCAATACATTTGAAAACTAGATTTTAAATTCTGATTCCCTTGCATGAGAATGCATGGGCACATTTTAAAGGTTCCTGGACTAACTTTGATTTACATTTGCTATTTCTCCATATTTTAATATCGTTAATTTACATTTTTTGCTTTTAATTTCTTAAGAGTTAGGTTTGCCCTCTCACACTCTCTGGAGATGGTGTTTCTTCCATGCTATGATTCTGTGGACATAAGTTACACGCTTACACTTCACCAAGTAGCTGTTCTTCATGCATGAGTCTAAGAAGTAATTATTTTCAAACTATTAGGCTGCAACTATTAGGGAGTCATGAGATACCTGACCGGGTGGACGAACCTTGAAATGTATACAAACAAGGACATTCTCAGCTTCAAACTCAAGCCTGAGCTTTTTAGTTATTCTGAACTGGGTTGAAGTTTACCCCAGGGCAAAATTGCAAACCTAATTGTGATGGAGTGTGATTCATACTCAAAGGTCATGAAGTGTACTTACACCAGTCCAGTTTCTTGAGTTTACGTAATTTTAATCCAATTGCTGAACTCTCCATGCTATGAATGTGACTCATTCGGAATTCAGCACTTGTGATGAAATGCTAGCGTGCTGCTGTATAATTTAGAAGCTGTAGTAAGTTCATGGGGATACGAGACTTATAATTATTTTACAGGCTGGGCAAAATATTTTTCACTTAAGGGAATTTCTGTTGGTCATGCAGGAGTGCAAGAACCTAAAGATTTTTCAGATAATCTGTGGAAGTGCTTCTATATAAAGTCAAGAATTATCTAAGCCCCCAAGGAATGTAGAACAGCAGCAGTTAACTGTAATGATCACGTATCCAGAATAGTGCCATTCACAAAATATGTTAATGACCTTTGAATACTCCACATCTTCCAAGAATGAACTGAACGAAGCATAACTATGATTTACAGCACATCTCTCTGTCCCAGTGTCTATTAGTGTGTCTGATTTAGTCCTAATGAATGTCCAGAAAGCATTTTGTTTTTTTATACCTTATGGAAGTTTTAATTCACTCACAAACTTAGTATCCCTACAGTGTAGAAACAGATCCTTCAGCCCAACAAGTCCACATCGACCCTCCATAGAGTAACCCACTGACCCATCCTCCTACCCTTTTACTCTACATTTACCCCTGCCTAATATACTTCACCTACACATCCCTGAAAACTATGGACAATTCACCTAAACTGCACGGCTGTGGAAGGAAACCCAGACACAGGAAGAATGTGAATGTGCAAACTCGCACAGTGGCCCGAGGCTGGAATCGAATCTGGGTCCCTAGCGCTGTGAGGTAGCAGTGCTAACCACTGGGCCACCATGCTGTCTGGGATTATAATTATACTGTTTGGTGTGCACTTTTGACCCACAGAAAGTGAAGACAGTTCGAGGAGCAAACGCATGGGTTGGTTTCTGAGTGCAGAAACAACACAACTTTAATAATTGGGTCAGTGCATTCCCTAATCATCAACTGGAAGTTGAAACAGTTTCAAAAGCTCAGAGGTCATAACAGCCTTAAACTGTAGGTCATTCTGCTAGAACGCGCATCTTGTAAATGCGAATTAGCTATAACACAATTGCCGAATTGGGGACACTTTCTATAGTGCAAATTTTTAAATTGTGCATGTGTTATAATACGATTCTGGCGCCATTAGTTTAATTGGGCTTCTATTATGCAATTTTCTTCTAACAAGAGATTGTACGAGAACAGTACTACCTCGTTACAGTGGAATTGACTGTACATTCATAAGACCATAAGACATAGGAGTGGAAGTAAGGCCATTCGGCCCATCAAGTCCACTCCGCCATTCAATCATGGCTGATGGGCATTTCAACTCCACTTACCCGCATTCTCCCCGTAGCCCTTACTTCCTCGAGACAACAAGAATCTATCAATCTCTGCCTTGAAGACATTTAGCGTCCCGGCCTCCACTGCACTCTGCGGCAATGAATTCCACAGGCCCACCACTCTCTGGCTGAAGCAATGTCTCCGCATTTCTGTTCTGAATTTACCCCTCTAATTCGAAGGCTGTGTTCACGCGTCCTAGTCTCCTCACCTAATGGAAACAATTTCCTAGCGTCCACCCTTTCCAAGCCATGTATTATCTTGTATGTCTCTATTAAGTCTCCCCTTAATCTTCTAAACTCCAATGAATACAATCCCAGGATCCTCAACCGTTCCTCATATGTTAGACCAACCATTCCAGGGATCATCTGTGTGAATCTCCGCTGGACACTCCTGAGGTGTGGGGACCAAAACTGGACACAGTACTCCAAATGGGGTCTAACCAGAGCTTTATAAAGTCTCAGTAGCACATTGATGCTTTTATATTCCAACCCTCTTGAGATACGTGACAACATTGCATTCGCTTTCTTAATCACGGACTCAACCTGCATGATTACCTTTAGAGAATCCTCGACTAGCACTCCCAGATCCCTTTGTACTTTGGCTTTATGAATTTTCTCACTGTTTAGAAAGTAGTCTGTGCTTTTATTCTTTTTGCCAAAGTGCAAGACCTCGCATTTGTTCACGTTGAATTCCATCAGCCATTTCCTGGACCACTCTCCCAAACTGTCTTTATCCTTCTGTAGCCTCCCCACTTCCTCAGTACTACCTGCCTGTCCACCTAACTTCGTATCATCTGCAAAATTCGCTAGAATGCCCCCAGTCCCTTCATCCAGGTCATTAATATATAATGCGAACAGCTGTGGCCCCAATACTGAACCCTGCGGGACACCGCTCGTCACCGGCTGCCATTCCGAAAAAGAACCTTTCATCCCAACTCTTTGCCTTCTGTCAGACAGCCAATCCTCAATCCATCCCAGTAGCTCACCTTGAACACCATGGGCCTTCACCTTGCTCAGCAGCCTCCCGTGTGGCACCTTATCAAAGGCCTTTTGGAAGTCTAGATAGACTACATCCATTCCCTGGTCTAACCTACTTGTCACCTCTTCAAAGAATACCAACAGGTTTGTCAGGCATGACCTCCCCTTAGTAAATCCATGTTGACTTGTTCTAATCAGACTCTGCTCTTCCAAGAATTTAGAAACCTCATCCTTAATGATGGATTCTAGAATTTTACCAACAACTGAGGTTAGGCTAATTGGCCTATAATTTTCCATCTTTTGTCTTGATCCTTTCTTGAACAAGGGGGTTACAACAGTGATCTTCCAATCATCCGGGACTTTCCATGACTCTAGTGACTCTTGAAAGATCTCAACCAATGCCTCCACTATTTCCTCAGCAACCTCTCTCAGAACTCTAGGATGTATCCCAACAGGGCCAAGAGATTTATCAATTTTAAGACGTTTTAGCTTTTCTAGCACTATCTCTTTTGTAATGGCAACCATACTCAACTCAGCCCCCTGACTCCCTTTAATTGTTGGGATATTACTCATGTCTTCCACTGTGAAAACTGACACAAAGTACTTGTTAAGTTCTCCTGCTATTTCCTTATCTCCCATCACTAGGCTTCCAGCATCAGTTTGAAGTGGCCCAATGTCTACTTTTGCCTGTTGTTTGTTTCTTATGTATTGAAAGAAACTTTTACTATCATTTCTAATATTACTGGCTAGCCTAGCTTCATATTTGATCCTCTGAAGGTAGGCTAGAACATTTCTAGCCAACATGTAACAAGCTCAATAACAGAGGATGCAATTCTTGATTTAGTATTCGGAAATGAAGTTGGACAATTGGATGAAGCAGCAGTGGGTGTCCAGTTTGGAGACAATGATTATACTACTGTTAAATTGTGCATTATTATTCAATCAGACAAACACAGACAAACTCTAAATTGGAGGAAGGCGAGGGTTACAAAGACATTATCAGGCAAAAATGAACTGGATACAGCTACTTGAAGGAAAGTCAATAGCGAATTCAATCCACCAAATTTGCTCCCCATTCCATGAGATCATGGCTAATCTGGTAATCCTCAAATCCACATTCCTGCTGTATTCCCACACATTAACTTCCCTTACTGAATAAAAATCTCTCTGTCATCCTAGAATATACTTCACGATCCTGCCTCTACAGCCTTCTTTGATTTAGAATTCCACAGACTGGATACCTCAAAAAAAAATTCTTCCCCATCTCAGTCTTGAATGGGCAACCCTTTTCTGAGATGTGATCTCTGGTCCTAGACTTTTCCCGTCTACCATGTGAAACCCCCTAAGAATTTTAAGTTTCAGTATGGTCACCTCTTATTTTTATAACTGCAATGAGCACAAGGCCAATCGACTCAATGTCTCCTCAAAAGGAAAGCCCTCATTACCGGAATCAACCTAGTGAACCTTCTCTGAATTGTTTCCATCACTAGTACATTTCCTTAGGGCACTGGACTGATTAGTGCCTTGTAGTATTTATGCAGGACCTTCTTATTTTTAGACTTCATTCCCTTTGAAATAAAGGCGAACAGTTTATTTGCTATCCCCATTATCTGCTAAAATTGGATATTAGCTCTTTTGTGACTCAGGAATGAGGACCCCAAATCCCTCCAAACTGCAGCTTTCAGCAGTTTTTCCTTCTATTCTTCCTGGCAAAGGCAGAACTTTACATTTCCCACAATATACTCCAAGGTTTTGCCCACCCACTTAACCTGTCTATATCCCTTTATAGACAGTGTCATCCTCACTACCTGCCTTCTGACCTGTTTTTGCATCACTGCAAACTTGACAATTCTACATTCACTTCTGTCATTCAATCAATGATATATATTGCATCCAACTGTGGCCCCAGCACTCCATTCATTATGGCTTGCTGTCCTTAAAATTGTCTCCTTTAACCAAACTCTAACTTCTATTAGTTAAACCATTCATTATTCATGCTAAATATACTACTACTAACACCATGGGCTTGAGAGATTGGGCCTAAGTTCATTGGAGTTTAAAAGAATTCAGGGCAATTCTTGGAAGATTACTACCAATGCATCTCCTGTCTCTATTGATACTCCCTTCAAAATCCTAGGATACAACCCATTGGGTCCTGGGTGTTTATCTGCCTTTAGCCCCATTAGTTTCCCCGAGTAATTTTTCTCTAGTGATAGAAATCCAATATTTATTCCCTAGCTTTGGTCTCTTTATAACCATATCTACATAATGGCAATAAGATTGAATGCATCCCCCTTAATTTGTGCCTTTTCATTTATTTTGTTCTGAATACAGTGCGTATTTCAGTTAACAGTCATTAATTTTGCCTTTTTACCATTTCTCTCCACTGAGACTATTTACTTCTGTTTTTATGCTTGCATACTCTGACCTTTCTTATCTCACTCTGGGTATCATTATCAAAAATAATTGCCCTTTAATGCCTCCATATCTTTTTGCTTTGTAAGCCAAGTATCCCCCTGCTGAGCCCTTTCCCACTTCTATTTAGCTCAAACCCCTGTCTATACCTAATAATTTTTATTTCTCATGATCTTCTCACTATTCCATAAATTTAAATAGTGATAGATGTCTGTAATAGAAAATAGAAAAGCAAACAGAAAGAGAGAGAAAGAAATTAAGACCTTTTCAGATTATTAAATAAGCAAAGGTGTTTGCTATACCTTGTAGGAAAGTTGTCTAAGAAGAGTTGTTAACCTAAAAGCCATACACAATCTTAATCTGTGGTCAAGGGTAGGAAGGTGTGGAGGTAGGTCATAGAGATGTACAGCATGGAAACAGAACCTTTGGTCCAACTCGTCCATGCCAACCAGATATCCCAACTCAATCTAGTCCCATTTGCCAGCACTTGGCCCATATCCCTTCAGACCTTTCCTATTCATATACCCATCCAGATGTCTTTCAAAATTGTAATTGTACCAACATTCACTACTTCCTTTGGCAGCTCATTCCATACATGTACCACCCCCATGTGAAAAAGTTGCCCCTTAGGTCCCTTTTACATCTTTACACCTTAAACCTATGCCCTCTAGTTCTAAACTCCCCCACCCCAGGGAAAAGACTTTGCTTATTTACCCTATCCATGCCCCCATGATTTTATAAACCTCTAAGGTCACCCCTCAGCCTCCAACGCTCCAGGGAAAACAGCCCCAGTCTATTCAGCCTCTCCCTGTAGATCAAGCCCTCCAACCCTGGCAACATCCTTGTAAATCTTTTCTGAATCTTTTCAAGTTTCACAACATCCTTCTGATAGGAGGGAGACCAGAATTGCATACACTATGCCAAAAGTAGTCTAGCCAATGTCCTGTACAACCACAACATGACCTCCCAACTCCTATACTCAGTGCTCTGACCAATAAAGGAAAGCATGCCAAATGCCCTCTTCACCATCCTATCTATCTGTGACTTCACTTCCTTGGAGCTATGATCCTGCACTCTAAGGTCTCTTTGTTCAGCAACACTCCCTAGGACCTTACCATTAAGTGTATAAGTCCTGCTAAGATTTGCTTTCCCAAAATGCCACTGTATGTGAGGATTAAAATCAACTCGGCAGAAATGGGTACTGCAGAGCTGGAGATTAGAGTCAAGATTAGAGTGATGCTTGAAGAGCACAGCAGGTCAGGCAGCATCCGAGGAGCAGGAAAATTGAGGTTTTGGGCAAAAGTCCTTAATCAGGAATGAAGGGCTTTTGCCTTAACGTCGATTTTCCTGCTCCTTGGATGCTGCCTGATCTGCTGTTTTTCCAGCAACATTCTAATCTTGACTGTATTGGAGGAGCCTCACCCAATGTCCTTGTCCAATAGGTATGAGATTCTTAGCCCAAGTGTTGAGAAAGGCACAGAGTGTGCAATGGATGAGCAAACTGAGCAAAGCACTATGGCATAGAGCACCATTTTCATGATGGGTTAAAAGAGGAAGGTAGTAGAAATAGATATAGATTGGTCAGGGGAATAGATACTGTTCCATGCAATAAGGGCACAGACTTCAGAAGGATATGCTGCCTACCTGGTGCCAAGGTTCAGGACGTCTCTGGAGAAGAACCTGGAGTGGGTGTGGATCCAGTTGTGGTTTGTGTAGATACCAACAACTTATGTAGGACTTGGAAAGAGGTTCTGCTGATGCATTATGAGCAGTTTGATGCTATATTTGGATTAGATTAGATTAGATTATTTACAGTGTGGAAACAGGCCCTTCGACCCAAAAAGTCCACACCGACCCACCGAAGCGCAACCCACCCATTCCCCTACATTTACTCCTTTTACCTAACACTACGGGCAATTTAGCATGGCCAGTTCACCTGACCTGCACATCTTTGGACTGTGGGAGGAAACCGGAGCACCTAGAGGAAACCCACGCAGACACTGGGAGAATGTGCAAACTCCTAAGTTTAAAAAGAAAACAGAATGACAAAGATGGTAATCTTAAGAATATGACCTGAACCACATGGAAATTGGTGATGGGCAAAAAAGATACCACCACCACATCATCCTCCAACATTTCTGCCACCTACAAACAGACATCACCACCAGAGATATATTTCCCTCCCCACCCCATCTGCATTTCAGAGAGACCATTCCCTCCGTGACTTACTTGTCAGGTCCACGCACCCAGCCAACCCAGCTTCCCCTTCTGGCACTTTTTCCTGCCATAACAAGAAGTGCAAAACCTGCGTCCACACCTTCTGCTTCACCTCAATCCAAAGCCCAAAGGATCCTCCCACATGTATCAGTAATTTACCTGTACTTCCACACACGTCGTCTACTGCATCCATTGCACCTGATGTGGTCTCTTCTACGTTGGGGAGACAGGACGCCAACTTGTGGATTGTTTCAGAGCACATCTCTGGGACACCCACACTAACCAACCCCACTGCCCTGTGGCTGAACCTTCTAACTTGGCAACACCCACTTGAAAGGTTCTATCTGTCGATATTCCTTCCCACAAAGAGATGTACAGCATTGAAACAGACCCTTCGGTCCAACCTGTCCATGCCGACCAGATATCCCAACCCAATCTAGTCCCACCTGCCAGGAGCCAGCCCATATTCCTTCAAACCCTTCCTATTCATATACCCATCCAAATACCTCTTAAATGTTGCAATTGTATCAGCCTCCACCACTTCATCTGGCAGCTCATTCCATACACATACCACCCTCTGCGTGAAAAAGTTGCCCCTTAGGTCTCTTTTATATCTTTCCCCTCTCACCCTAAACCTATGCCCTCTAGTTCTGGACTCCCCAACCCCAGGGAAAAGACTTTGCCTATTTATCCTATCCATACCCCTCATAATTTTGTAAACCTCTTAAGGTCATCCCTCAGCCTCCGACGCTCCAGGGAAAACATCCCCAGCCTGTTCAACCTCTCTCTATAGCTCAAATCCTCCAACTCTGGCAACATCCTTGTAAATCTTTTCTGAACCCTTTCAAGTTTCACAACATCTTTCCGATAGGAAGGAGACCAGTATTGCACGCAATATTCCAACAGTGGCCTAACCAATGTCCTGTAAAGCCGCAACATGACCTCCCAACTCCTGTACTCAATACTCTGACCAATAAAGGAAAGCATACCAAATGCCTTCTTCACTATCCTATCTACCTGCGACTCCACTTTCAAGGAGCTATGAACCTGCACTCCAAGGTCTCTTTGTTCAGCAACACTCCCTAGGACCTTACCATTAAGTGTATAAGTCCTGCTAAGTTTTGCTTTCCCAAAATGCAGCATCTTGCATTTATCTGAATTAAACTCCATCTGCCAATTCTCAGCCATTGGCCCATCTGGTCCAGATCCTGTTGTAATCTGAGGTAACCCTCTTCACTGTCCACTACCTCCAATTTTGATCTCATCTGCAAACTTACTAACTGTACCTCTTATGCTCGCATCCAAATCATTTATGTAAATGACAAAAGGTAGAGGGCCCAGCACCGATCTTTGTGGTACTCCATTGGTCACAGGCCTCCAGTCTAAAAAACAACCCTCCTCCACCACCCTCTGTCTTCCATCTTTGAGCCAGTTCTGTATCCAAATGGCTAGTTCTCCCTGTATTCTATGAGATCTAACCTTGCTAATCAGTCTCCCATGGGAAACCTTGTCAAACACCTTACTGAAGTCCATATAGATCACATCTACTGCTCTTCCCTCATCAATCTTCTTTGTTACTTCTTCAAAAAACTCTATCAAGTTTGTGAGACATGATTTCCCATGCGCAAAGCCATGTTGACTATCCCTAATCAGTCCTTGTCTTTCCAAATACATGTACATCCTGTCCCTCAGGATTCCCTCTACCAACTTGCCCACCATCGAGGTCAGGCTCACCGGTCTATAGTTCCCTGGCTTGTCCTTACCACCTTTCTTAAACAGTGGCACCACGTTTGCCAACCTCCAGTCTTCCGGCACCTCACCTGTGACTATCGATGATACAAATATCTCAGCAAGAGGCCCAGCAATCACTTCTCTAGCTTCCCACAGAGTTCTCAGGTACACCTGATCAGGTCCTGGGGATTTATCCACCTTTAACCGTTTCAACTTATCTGCTCCACCCTCCTCTCTGACCTATTATTTTCAGCCCCACCTTCATCTACCTATCACATTCCAAGCTACCTTTCTCCCAGCCCCACCCACCTCTTCCATTTACTTCTCAGCCCCCTTGGCCCACAAGCTTCATTCCTGATGAAGGGCTTATGCCCGAAACATAGATTCTCTTGCTCACCGGCTGCTGCATGACTGGTTGTGCTTTTCCAGCACCACATTCTTTGACGATCAAAATAAGATTAGAGGTAGGGGCGTGGCTCAGTGATTGGTGTGGAAGAAATGGGATCTGTTTCAAGGGGCACTGGCACCAGTAGTGGGGAAGGAAAGAGATGTTCCATTGGTACAGACATCATTTGAAACATGCTGAGACCAGTGTCCTGGCGAATCATAAAACTAGGATTGTAGGTAGGAGTTTAAGCTAATGAATTGGTGGGAATTTTCAATTGAAGGGAAGTTTAAAAATCAAGTAGAAACAAGGGAATAAAAAAGATTCAGTACAGTGAAGAGGTGAATGATAATCCAAGTGTGACACAAAGGAGCAGAAAACATAACTAGGACAGTGCAGAACAATTAGAACCAGAAAGAGTAATAATGGTAAAGAGTCATAACCTAAGACTCTTTATCTGAATGCAGGCAGCATTTATAACAAGATAGATGAGTTGATCGCACAAATAGAAGTAAATGAGTATGACATGGTATTACAGAGGTGTGGTTACAGGATGACTAGGATTTAGTTCTTACTCAAGCTATTCAACTTTCTGGAAGAATAGGCAAAAATGAAAAGGGGGTGGTAACGGTGTTAATAAAAGAAGGCATCTGTGTGCTGTTGAGTGGTGATCTAGATGCAATAGATTGTGATGTGATTGTGTGGAAATAAGGAATAAGTCATGGATGGGAGTTATTTATAGGTCCTGAAGCTTTGCCTCATGTAGTGCAAAGCATAAATCAGGAAATTGTGGAGGTGTGTAAGAAAGGCATTACAATTATCATGGGAGATTTTAATCTACATATTGATTGGACAAATCAGGTGGGCAAGTGTAGCATGGAAGACAAATTTGTGAAATGCACTAGGGATTTTTGTTTTAGAACATACAAGTGCATCCTATTTGGGAACAGGGTATTTCAGACCTAGTAACATTTTATTATTAAGAGATCTCGTAGTTAATGATCTTCTCGAGGATAGCAATCACAACATGATAGAATTTCAAAATCAGTTTGCAGAAGAGAAAGTGTGGTGTCAAACCAATGTCCTCTACTTAAATAAGGGCAATCACAGAGACATGAAAAAAAGAGTTGTCTTAAATTGGCTGGGGAAATAGACTAAGGGGAAAATCAGTGCATGAGCAGTGGCTGAAATTTAAGCAGATACTTCATAATTCTAAGCAAAAATTTATTCTGATCAAAAAGAAGTGCTCGATAAGAAGTGTGAACCAACTATGATTAACAATGGTGGTCAATGAGAATGTCCAATCAAAACCTAGGATATGCACAGTGGCTAAAAATTGTGGTAGGCCAGAGGACTGGGATTTTTTAGGAACCAGCAACAGATAATTGAAATGAATGGGAGTGAAGGCAGATAAGGAACCAGGACTCAATGTCTACTTCCAAGCTTTTTAAAAGAGAGTGATTGCAGGTTTAGTTAAGGCATTGGGTAAAATATCCCAGAACTCACTGAATTCAGAAAGAGTCCCTTATTAAGGATGAAATAGCAGGATGCTTAGAAAAGCTTAATAAAGTCAGTCAACATGGTTTTGTGAAAGGGAAATCATGTTTAACAAATTTATTCGAGTTCTTTGAGGATATACTAAGCAGATTTGAAAAAAGGGAACTGATAGATGCAATGTGTTAAGATTTCCAGAAGGCATTCGATAAGGTACCACAGAAAGGTTATTGTACAAGATAGAAGCTCGTGGTATTGGGGGGTAATTTATTAGCATGGATTGAAGATTGATTACCACACAGAAGATAGAACATTAGGATTAATAGGTCTTTTTTCAAGTTGGGAAAATAATTAGATTAGATTACCTACAGTGTAGAAACAGGCCCTTCAGCCCAACAAGTCCACACCTCTGAACAGTAACCCACCCATTTCCTTATACTTACACCTGACTAATGCACCTAACACTATGGGCACTTTCACACGGCCTTTTCACTTGACCTGCCCATCTTTGGACTGTGAGAGGAAACGCACACAGACACGGGGAGGATGTGCAAACTCCACATAGACAGTCACCCAAGGCTGGAATTGAACCCGGGTCCTTGGCATTGTGAGACAGCAGTGCTAACCAGTGAGCCACCATGATGGAACTAGTGAAATGCCAAAGGGATCCTTCCTCGGGCTTCAATTATTTATTCCCTATATTAATGACTTGGAGAAGGGACATAATGTAATGAATCCAAATTTGGTTAAAACAAAAATTCACCTGGGATTCCTGGGATACAGAATTTGACTTAACATTGAAATGTATATGATTTTGTTGAGGCTTGACTGGGTGGATGTTCAGGCGATGTACCTACTAGTGGGGGAATCTCAAATTAAGAGATATAGTCACGCAATATAAATTCATTTAAAACTGACGTGAAGTAATTTCTTCTCTGAGGGTACTGAATATCTATAATTCTCTCACTCCAGAGAACTATGGCGGCTAGATCAGTGTAAGTACAGTGAAAGAGAAAGGTGATAGATGTTTTGAAGTATCTGAGTTGAGGGTTATGAGAAGCTGGCAAGCAAGAGAAGTTGAAGCCTGGGACAGATAAACCATGATCTTATAGAATGATAAGTCAGGCCTGAGGGGATGAAAATCCTACTTCTCCTATCGCTTAGAATTGTCAAGTGTAAGTACATCTGAAAACACCTATTCTGGGTTAGAACAGGGCTAAGCCATTCAGTCCATCGTGTCTGCTCCACCATTTACTGTAATTATGACTGAGCAAAAACTTCAATATATTTTACCTGCCCATTCTGATAATCCTGTGTACTCACTGGTAATCAGAAATTTATCAATATCTTCCTTAAACATACTCAAAGATTGAGCTTCCACAACCCTGTGTAATGGGGAATAATTTACCTCACGTTGAACCTCAGTGGCATCCCCATTTTTTAAAAATGTGTCCCCTGTTTTAGAAACCACAACCAGAGGAAGCATCTTATCTACATCTGCCTTGCCTATCCCTTTTGAGTATTTTCTAAATTTCAGTTAGAAACTCTGGAGAGTACACTCCCTGTTTGCACAATTCCTCTTCACAGGATCATCCCAAGAGCAAGTCTGCTGAGCATTAAGCATCTGGGTTTCACTGCAATGAAAATAATTCCAAATTTTGAGTGAAGATAGCAGCCTGGAGAAGTTGGCGGCAAATGCATGGATCTCCAACTGTGTAGAAGAGGAGGAAACTTTGTATAGCATGTGAATGGAAGCTATAGAATGTGAAGTAAGATGTTGGGAGTGCAAATGCTTCATGGCATGTTTGTGATATTCTGCTTTCCCAATTCTACTGTACACTATGTTGCTGGTCATCAAACTATATGACAGCTTTAGAAACATCTGCAGTGGAAGCTTCAATTACAGGGCTTAATTTTTTCTTGTCCTCCACAAGTGCTAATAAAGAGGCTTGACGTTCCAGTTTGGAGGAAGCTGTCTTTTCCAATCTCCAAATGAATGGAGTTGCATTCCAGTTAAGGACCCCACAGAGAGACAAAAGTGAGTTCATCTAATATTACCACTCAAATCCACTATTAGGGGCGGCATGGTGGCTTAGTGATGGGAAATGCAATATGTTGTGTTTAATAGTATGTATATTGCCAATTGCTAGAGAAATGACCATTCAGTTGCACAGTCGTGTCATTGATCATTGGAAAACATGTAACAATGTGATTGTAATAATCAATGGAATAGGTAGATTAAAGTAATATGCTTTCCTCGTCCTTTGGGAAACTTGCCATTCTATAGATGTAGCATCTGGAGAATCCAATTGATCTCGAATGTAAAAAATGGAATTGATATCACCACTAACGAGACAGAAAGCTCAAATCAAGACTTCTTGTGACTCAAAACCTGTCTCCAAATAAATGGCTGCACATACTATTCTCACTAATAAATTTGCAGACAGGAAACACCTGTTTCAACTCAACAATAAAAGGTGACAGTCCTTTGTGGTTTAATTTGCAGGGCAATGCCTATCAAAGTCAACTTGCCTGGTGGTAATTGTCAATCAGTATTAATGACTGCATTTTCCATGGCAATATCTCCAGTAATCAGTTAAGGTCTGGGGCAGATCAGCTACTTTTTTAATGAATGGTGGGACAGGCTAGAGGGGATGAATGGCCTCTTTCTTTGTTTTTCTTATGTTCTTACTTGCCAAAGGATCAGAATTGTCCTCTCATGCTGTATAAATGTTGGTCTTGCCTTTGAATTTGTATTTTTATGAAATATCCTGATGAGGGCAAGATTATATGCTTTGACAAAGTGTATTTCTTTTAGTTATACTCGAATTCTATATTACCTATTATTGTTTACTCACTTACTGAATCAAGGGAATATTCTCCAAGTCCCTGGATCATGCAGTTAGTATAACAATCAGGAAATATGGTACCATTCAAGACAAGATAGTCCATGTGTCAACCACCCTTTAAACATTCATTCCCCTTTCCATTGACAAGTGTGTACTATGTGCAAGATATACTGCAGCAACTCATTAAGGCTCCTTAGATAGCATCTTCTATACCTGTGACCTCATGTGTATAGAAGGTCAGAGGTAGTTGATGCATGGAAGTACAATTACTTGCATATTCCTCATCCCCTTCCAGCGAAACACCATTTGATTTTTAGCTGTATCACCAATCCTTCACTATCACTGTGTCAATATCCTGGAATTCTATTCTTAATTGCATTGTGGGTATACCTACACCACCTGGACTACAGCTCACCGTCACCTTCTCAAGGACAGTTATGGACTGGAAATAAATGCTGGCTGAGCCAGCAATGCCCATGCCTCATTACAGTTAGAATAAAGCTGCACACCACCCAGAATTGGCATCTTGCCACGTCTTCTAATTTTAAAAATTCTGTTTATTTGAACTCATTTGTACTGACATAGTGCTTATCCATTTTGCTAGACAGGTTAGAAACACTTGGTGTAGCTATTGAAAGGAATGCCAACAAAAATGCAGCTGGAACAAGTACCATAAATCTACTTGTGGTTTGCATGGCTCTCTGTTTGCTAAAATTAAGTCAAATCAGTTTGGCACTCCATAGCTGAAGTGGACATAAACTGATTTCTATTGAGTGCATTGATAAATGGCTTTAACCCCAATTTCCTTTCCTCCTAAGGATTATGACTCTTGCAGTTCTTGTAGTCAACTAAGTAGCTATTATTTAGCAATGAATAACTGGTGTCCACAGAATCATAGATCAGGAAGAATTTTACATCTTGAGGTAAAGAGAGTAGGCACAAAATTTAAAAATGCAATATTTTGACTGGAATAAAATGTAATATGGAAAAATAAACAGAAAAACAGTTTAGTACAGGAGCAGAAGGTGACGTCAGACTATGCACATGCATTCTTTTGAAAGGGCATCAGGATCTAAAATCAACTTAGATCAATTAAAGTCAACTTGCCTAGTTTAAAATTGAACAAATCCTGGCTGTTAATTTTTACGCAGTGTTAATTGATGTATCGTGGCACTGCCTCTACCACAGCTTAATTATCAACCAGTCAGCACTGTCTTCTCATGTTGTATATAAGTACTGGTTTCCTAGAGAATTTATACTCTTGCAAAATGTCCTGATGAGTTCAAAACAAATAGCTTTGACAACATTTTTTTTGGCAATACTTATGAATAACAATATTGTAACATTCCAGTACTGGAAGGAAAGTTGGCTTTGTTTCAGATTGCAATAGCACTCTAACAATTTGTTTAAGACAGCTAAACATTATCAGTCATGTTCCATGTCCAATTTTGGATTCATAAACATTGATTTACTCTGTTCAATTTATAAAGATGAACCTGTGGGACATTGGCCTGGATATTGAGGTCAGTGATGAAGGTGCTTGCCAGTCACTGAACTATTGGATGCCTGCAAATATTTCATAAACCTCTGAGCAACAACCTGCTTTTTGTGGATAACAATAGCATGTGTGGACAGGGTTCTTCAACCAGTCACATTAAATAATTCTCACTGAAACATAAACTAGGAAGTATAGGTTAGAATATTTAATATATTGTTGAAGCAAGAACAATGTCAGCAAAAGGAAAGTCGGGTTAAAATAGAAAGATATAAGAGTTGGAGAGAGAAGTTTAAAAACATATACAACAATAATTAAATATCCAAGGAAGGAGACTTCACACATGCAAAGTCAATTCTCAACATCAGAGAGGTTGTGTCAAAATTAATGCTCCTTCTGGGCATCAACTTGGAGGCAGGAGAAGGATAGTATAATGGGGTGGGATTGAGTCATGTGGAGTCCCCAATACCGCCTTGACTCCCACAATTTAAGCTCAGGGTGGAAAGTTTTGAGGACAGCCTTCCTGCCCAGTGATCAATTGAGAACAAAAAGTGGCAATTTAAGGGTGTCATCCTCCCATAGTTGGCATCCAACCAACAGCAAGCACAGTTACATCACATGGGCAAAAAACACTGAACACTGACAGGCATGTTACAGATGCAAAGTTTTACAAAATTAATATATATATTTGGATTGTTTCTAATTCAAGGTGCAAAGGAAAAATGAAAAGGATCATGTGATTTACTATGGTTTCTACTCTACACAAGGGCTGTGAAACTTGGTTACCATGAAGATAAGAGGGGCACAGCAGAGGGTATCAAAATATACTTATATTTCACACCTATAAAAAGAAAGCGAGAGCTGTGGATAGACATTCATTGTTTCTGGGACAGAAAGAGAAGGAGAGGCCTCTCAGAAAGATGAGAGGTTGGGGAGGCAATGTGGTATTAGCGCTAGTCTATTACTTCAGTGATCCCAATAATGATTGAGCAACTTGGGTTCAAATCCCACCATGGCAGATGATGGAATTTGGAATCAATTAAAAATCTGGAATCAACAGTCTGATGATGACTATGAAACATGCATTAATTGTTGGAAAAACCCACCTGGTTCATAAATGTCTTTCAGAGAAGAAAATCGGCCATCCTCAACTAGTCTGGCTTACATGTAATTCCAGATCCACAGCAACCTGGTTGATTGTGATCTGCCCTCTGTGTAGTTAGAGATGGCAATAAATTCTGGCTTAGCCAATGATGCCCACATCCTGTAAATGAATTTTTAAAAAGATAGTGTTTTCAGCAAAGGGGAATGTGCTGAATTCTATGTCACCAGGTAGGTTATGAGAAGCAACATTGGCTCTGGTTAATGAGATATCCTATAGCAATCTAAGGACTATAGAAGATTTGCTGTGGTGAAGCCAGAAACAAAATGCCAAAGTCAATCTCACTGATAGCAGTCGGTTTGAAAACGGAGGGAAGCTCTTTTGATGTTTCTAACAACATTACAACTTGATGAAGTCGGGAGGTGGGGTGCAGATAGAAATCTGTTGGAAGCTGGTACCCTTTGTGAACTGTACAGATTAGTGTGTTCAGTATGCGCAATATTTGTCGATGTAGGGTTATTGGTCGCTCTAAGACAGTAATAAGTATCATTTTTTTTCTCTAGTTTAGATTTCTAGGCACGTACTAGATGATGTTTAGTCAACTTTGCATTTAGTTTTCACCATAATAAGTCTTAAAACTTGTAATCCTGTTGCAGTATTCCTTTTGAGGTAGTCACTGTAAATTCAAATACTTTACAGAAAATTTTCAGTGTATTTGAAGATGTGGCCTATTGGTTGAGTTCCACCTAAACAGCTGTACTGTCTAGAGACCTGCCAACAGGAATCTTCATCCCTGACTGGTCCTGGCAATTCCACTCCAAACGCTTTCAACCTGAATTTCCAAAGTATCTCAGTACCCTGGAATTCCCACAGTATGAGCAATGACCCTCACTCTCAGTGACCCTACTGTTCCTAAGGAGATGTCATTCTTTGATTGGCTAGCAGCTTGCAGAGATAGGAAATCCATCCAGTGACGGGAATTGCACATAATAGAGCGGGAAACCCTGATGGTAGCTGTCTGTTTGAATGTCAGATGGAAATGGCCAGAAGGCATTGGTACCGGTTTCCCAACTAGTGGACAGGCTCATCAGCCATTGTTTTTCACTGATTAGACTTAATGCACAGTTAAGAGTTCACTTAGTCCTGATGGCATCATTTCCTGGCCTTTCCTTGTATGTTTTGTGCAAATGTGCTCCTGTTTCACATATGTCCATTGATTTAATGCTGAATGTATCAGTAAGGGACTAATGCAACTCATGGAGGAGCTGGGTAGTCATTTTTGTTTATTCACTCGTGGGAAATGGTATCACTCATATGGTATTTATTGCCTGTCCTCAGTTGCCCTTGAAAAGGTTATGGTGAGCTGTCTTAAGCTGCTGCAGGCCATCTCCTGTAGGTAAACCCACAAAGCCATTAGAGAGGGAATTCCAGCATTTTGACTCAGCCACAATGAAGGAACAACAATACATTTCCAAGGCAGGATGTTGCATGTCTTGGATGGGAACTTGCAAGTGTATCTGCTGCCATTGTCTTTCTAGATGGAAGTGATAATGGGTTTGTAAGGTGGTATCTAAGGATTTTTGGCAAATTTCTGCAATGCATCTTGTGGATAATCCACACTGCTGGTACTGAGCATTGCAGCAAACTGGACAGAAACTTCCAGATTTTCACTTCCAGATATAGCTGTGAATATGTGAATGCTGTAAGTTATAATTTGATTTCCTCCATTGATTGCCTCATTGATATTCTTTGTGCAGTATCTGGCCATTTAAAATCTGTTTAACGTTTAAATTGGGGTATGAAAGGACCAAGGTAGTTTTAACTAATCTGAAACTCTTTTCTTGAAGATAAAAAGAAATTGCCCTAAAATTAAAACAAGCGTGATGTGGTGTCTTGAAGTATTTCAGAAACAGCTTTTGTTTTATTTATTGGTTCTTTGAATAATGGACTTACAGAATAATGTCAAAGGCAAACCTGTTTTAGCCTCGTATTAACCAGAGAGAGCTAGATTCATGTCCCAAGCAATGACAAATGAAGGTGACCAGTATTTTAGTTCCAGGCTTTCAGCATTCGGTTTAAAGAAGGTGTGACCATGTATTCTGGCTTGTATATATTTTATTGCGTTGCATTTAAGTCAAAATTATTCCAACTTTTTAAAATGAAATCTATTTCTTTTTAATGGACATTTCTCTGTAGCCATTGAAGGTTCTTCTTGGCCTCTATCAGCTGTTCAAAGACTGGACTCAAACAAATCTTTTAGTTTGATACTTTAAGAACAACCAACATGAAATAATTGTGAATATATCTAATATTTCAGTTGCTTTAAATCTCTCTATACATCCATGAATTGCAATTATATTGTGCAACAAAACTATGCAGAACCATTGATGTTGGCATTTACTGCTTTGAAGATAAGCAGATTTTATTTCCATCCTCATCAGATTATATTTTTTTTTTGCCAGATCTCTACAAAGGAGCCAAATTTGCCAATGATACAAAAGTCAACAGGAAAGTAATTTGTGTGGACGTTACAAAGGGTCTGCAAAGGGCTATAGATAGATTGAGTGAGTGGGTATAACAATTGCAGTATCACATGGGAAAATATGAGATTATCCAATTTGGCAGAAAGAATGAGAGACTGCAGAATATTGTAGTACAGAAGGATTTGTATTTACACATCAATCACAAAGGGGTAGCACTGAGCTTACAGCTGAGTAATTAGGAAGGCAAATTGAATGACAGCCTTGATTGCAGAAAAGCTGGAATATAAAAATAGAGAAGTCTTCAAATAATTTTACAGACATTGGAAAGATCACACCTTGAGTACTGTCACTGTTTTGGCCTCCTTACTTAATTATATATTTACATTTCAGAGAAGGTTTATTAGACTGACTTTTGGGATGAAGAGGCTGCATTATATTCTTATGTTTCCCCATAGCATTTTTCCCTTCGCAGCAAATGCATTCTCCTCCCCTTTGCAACTGATCACTTCTTGCTTCTATCACCTTTTTAGGCACCCACCTCTCACTTTGCCCAGGATGCCAGCTCCCCCCCCATCACACGCTGCCCCTTGGCTTCATCCAGCATACTTTTCCACAAGCTTTGCCCATCAGTCTCACTAACTCTCACTCCCAGGCTTCTCCCAGCAGATTCTCTCCCACCCCACAATCTTCAGTTCAGATTCAGACCTGCTTGCCTCATCAGTCTTGTCTAACTACTTGTTACTCTTCCAATTGCAGGTGATCTTACATTCACATTTGCTGCTGGTTGGTTCACTAATGAACCAATCAGCAACAAATCCAAAGAGGAAGGAACTTGTATGATTGGAGGAGCAGGTCCTTTCAAAATCTCTCAGTCCACATTTGGAGGTAGTATTCATCTGATTGGTCACCCATGTGGTTAATTTTTCCCAAAAGATTTGTCCACTTTTCGGAGCTTTGCCACCCCAACTGTGTACTGAGCTTGATATGTAGGTAGTGAGAAGATTTTTTTTATCTTATGGGGAGCATAAATCTAGGGCAAAAATAAAACCAAGAATGTTGATGCTGGAAATCAGAAACAAATTCCTGGAAAAAAATCAGCAAGTCTGGCAGTATCTATGGCAAGAAAGCAGCGTTAACATTTTGTCTAGTAACTCCTCTTCAGAATCGAACTAGGGGACACAATTAAAAGTCAGGGATTTGTCATTTAAAACTGAAATAGGAAGAAATTTCTTCCCTGAGAATTATTACTCTTTGGAATTTACTTCCACAGAAAACTGAGGAATTGGACAGATTTTTGTTTGGTAAACTTGTTGAGATCACAGTCCGATCTTATTTAATGGCACAGCAATCTCAACATGCTGAATGGCTGACTCCTTCCAATTCTTATGATCTTATGAAGGTCAACTGTAAAATCAAGGGAAAAGAAAAAACAAAAGGTTATCGTTTTGTGGACTCTGAAGTGTCAGCAAGAGACTATTTGGGCATCATGCTTAGTGTGTTTTGCTCATTATAACTACCTGTGCTAATCTGCTGTCTGTCTTTCTATACATTTAATATATTTTTCCTGAAATTTTCACTCTGGTCCCCCTAAAATATGTTTGACTCAGCTTCAGTAGTAACCATTGATGACGTATTGCATATTTATAGAAAACCTTGTGCTACCCACAAATGGATTTTCACAAGCTGTAATATTGAGAATATTATATTTTATTCCAAAATATGGTAAATGCACTCCACTGAATCCATCATTGATCTTCATTTATCTTCCAAAGATACCTCATCTGTTTAATAATCTGCTTCAGTGCACATTTTTGCACCTGTATCTCTCGGCTGCTCCACCTACTGTATGAACTGTGTTACTGTTGGGTTTCTTTTTTTTAAAACCAATAGTTTGCATTTGAGATTCGATTCTGTTTTCATGTGTTCACAAATTTCAACTTCACCATTTTTGAGTATGACGTTAACAGGTCATGGTTCCTGGATAGCAAATTTTTAGGTGACATCAGGGAAGGGCGACATTATGGGGACTGCATCGCTGACTATGTGGATGATGTTGGGACTTTATAACAAATGTTCAGAATTATCTAAATACTGTGGCCAATGCTATTAGTATGGTCTAGAGACATCATAGAAATTATGGCATCTGCAATTTATACTATGACTTCCATTGTGCTGTACTCTCATGGGATGTCTGTACTGGTTTGCAGAAATGCAAAGAAATTTTTGCTGTTCCATAACCATGTCCTCTCTCTGTTACCCCCTTCCCCCCCCATCAAATTCCTTGATTTAAGGATACTTTGCCACTGTCAATTACTGTTATAGATTGGCACTGGTGGGGCACCACATAGTGCTACTGGGCTCAGAATTAACAAGCCATTTAATCATTCAGCAGTATCTGTATCAAAAATAACTATTTAATATATTTATATCTTGATCATAGTCTTAAGCAGTCCACTGATTTTATCAGTAACCCAAGGCATGGACGAATTTGTAGTAAACTTCAAGTGTCTTGATTTTATCTTCATCAATCCTTGAGGGTATAATTTTTTACTGCGGTTCTAGGAACTTCATCTTCTAGGAGTTTTAATCTTGTACTTCAATTAAAAACAGAAGCAATAACTTCAATAGCCAGATATTTTATTGCAACTGATATTATATTTACATTAACACTTATGAAGTTTGTGTGCTAACTATGGTTTACAGCTGGTAATGAAATACTGTTAGGGATCACACACATCTGGAGATAATTCTCAAAATGGTTTAATATTTCCAAAATGTAGCCTTGTTTGTTGTTCTTTGTTAATGAATCAGAAATTTTACTTGAATATATGATCCAACACAGTATTTGATAGTGCTATATTAGAATGTAACTACAAATACCAAATTCATAAAATTAGAGTTCTATCTCCAAACAACATAAATATATAAAATTTAAATTTAAATTAGCTGGAGTCTCATGAAACTTTTACTCCAACTTAAACAAATAAGAATCATCACATAAAATCTAAAGAGAGTTTATAAGTTCACTAACAATTATCGAAGTGTTGGATCGAGTATAAATCAGGAAGTTGGAGATGCAAGAAGAAGGATAATACAGTAATCACAGGTATTTTAATCTTCATATTGACTGGAAATAACAAATTTCTAGTAATAATATGCAAGATGAGTTCATGGATATAAACAAAGAACTTTTCAGTTAGAGTCAAGGTCAAAAATAGAAAAGTTCCTGGTAATTGCAGTGTTCAGTAGCATTCACAATGCCTCAGGTTCTGAGGAGGTCTATGACCGTGAGCAACAAGATCTGGACAACATCAAGACTGATAGTACCATTTGTGTCACACATGTGTCTGGCAATAACTGCCTCCAATAAGTGAGAATTTAACCATTGCCCCATAGTATTAAATGGCAATATAATTGCTGTATCCTTCAATATCAGCATACAGGGATCACCATTGACCAGAAACTGAACTGGATCAGC
Source organism: Chiloscyllium punctatum (assembly GCF_047496795.1). Taxonomy (NCBI): domain Eukaryota; kingdom Metazoa; phylum Chordata; class Chondrichthyes; order Orectolobiformes; family Hemiscylliidae; genus Chiloscyllium; species Chiloscyllium punctatum. Next base: position 41,236,317 of record NC_092775.1, on the reverse strand, counting down.
CATATAAATATAGTGGCTAAAAAAGCAAGTTGAAGGCTAAGAATTCTTCACCTTCTGTCTCCCCAAAGCTTGTCCACCACCTACAAGGTGTAAGTCAGCAGTGTGATGGAACATTCCTCACTTGCCCTGGATGAGTGTAACTCCAAAACAACTCAAAGTAGCCCACTTGACTGCCATCCCATCCACAACCTGCAGCGGTCACTCCCTTCACTGTTGATGCATTGCGGCAGCAGTGTGTACCACCTGCAAAATGCACTGCAGCAACTCAACAAGGCTTTTCTGATAGTAGCTTCTAAACCTGCGATTCCTATTATCTACAAGGATAAGAAAACGCCACCACCTGCAGGTTCCACGTGCAAGTTTCACTCCAATCCATATACCGCCCTGACTTGGAGTGATATCTCAGTTCCTTTACAGTCTCAGGATCAAAGTCCTGGAACTATTTCTAATATCACTGTGGGTGTCCGACACCCCAAAGACAGCTGTGGTTCAACAATCCAGCTCACCACCACCTTCTCAATCGGTATGACAAGGAACCAAGTATGAAACAGGTGACTTTGGATTTAACACTGTGAGAAAAGGTAGGTGGTCTCCCAATACTTCTGACCCAATGCTGCAGGACCATGTTGCTGCAGACCAACAACCATTACACAACTATCAGCTTTTAGATGCAGGGGGAGGGGGGGGGGCAGGCAGTTGACAAGATGTCAGTGGACACTCGATCTTGTTGTGACTTGTAGCCTTAATTATTTAAACTGGCTTCCAAATTCCTGCTAATCAGGAGAAAGACACTCAGCAACAGTAATGCACTGGAGAGCCCTCCTGACATGACACCGGTTCAAACAAGCAAGTGTAAGTGAGAATAGTGGACTCAATGTCAAAGCTGACACAAAAAGTGAAATGAAAGCTTACATTTTCTTGCCATGCTCTGCCTCCTGTTGCCTGCTCCACCCCCCCCCCCCCCCCCCCCCCGCCACCCCATTCCCCGCCACCCCCATTCCCCGCCAACCCTGGAGTCAGAAACACCCTTTTTTTTAGAACTTGGGATGATCATTATACAATGCCCCAATCTGATTGGTTAATACCCTGTTCGGTCAGATGTTATATAAAAGGAACTGTGATGTTTTGTTCTCGTGTCTAGCATATTGCAGATGCTATTTATCTGCCTGTCAGTCATTGCAATAGGTGGGCTGATGTGGGGGTTCAGTTACAAGCTGAATGAGAAAAGGAGGTGGAAATAGCTTAGTATTGCCTCTTGAGAGCTGACATACATTCTGTATTAATATGGACACAGTTTTAACATCGATCTTCTGTTTTCCTTCAGGTCAGACAGTTTGTTGTCTCTGTGAACAGCAGGCATGTCATGAATTTGGACTACAAAACAGTCAGCAACATTATCATGACTGGACCCCGCACTCTAGTGATGGAAGTTATGGAAGCAATTGAATGAGGATATGTGTTCAATTGAGCAATAAGCTGGTTAATTTTCACAACTATTCTCAGAAAGCAAATGCCTTCAAATACTTTAAGCTAGAAATCATTATTCATGAAAATGTAGGTACAGTGTCTCAAATCTGGTATGCAAAAAATCATATCAAATCAAATGGAATTTTGAAAAAATTCAGATATTTTCCCTTGGTCGCAGCCCCTGAAATAGAGTAAGCATGTGAAATAAAGAGGACATTTTGGGCTGATCCCAGAGGACAGAGTCAGCAAGCATTGTACACACATAAAACCCAAATCCAATGTAGCACTGTAAGATGTGTCAATCCTTGGTCCTCCCTATCCTTTGGACACAAAACGATTTGTTCCACTGCTGAGGACATTCTGATTACAATCTGCTCAGCTGTTTTCAGGGGAGCGACATTAGCTGTTTTAGTGACGCCAGTGTGAAGGAGTTAGTTGGTGATCCAAAATCCATACCATATTTGAGACAATGTACCTGGAGTAGACAAAGGCTTCACTGTTCGCATGATATTTCTCATTTGTTCTGTCATGTGATTGTGTGAAGTATTTGTCAGCACATAAGGTAATTTCTAAGCTAATATCCACTTGCTCAGAAACTTTACAGACATTTGATCTGTCTTTACTGTATATTTATGATTCTTTTTTAACCTTCGATAAAGATGTAGGTTATACTGACATTGTTTGTTCACAGGATTTGCCAACATTTTTAAAGTGGTAAGGAATTAGAGTTGCAGTTCTTACAGATCCAATTAAACCTCTTTGTATAACTTTATACTGTTTTAAAAGCCTGTCCAGTAATCTCTATTGGAATGTGACACTTAACAAGAAACAAAATGACCTCCCACTGAAAGAAGGCTGGAGCCAGGCCAGATCGGAAGCTCCAAGGTCACGATTCCCTACTAAAATGAAAAGCTGGCTCTTGTCCAAGTTTCCATGTCACCATTGAAAACAATCCATGCTTATCTGAACATGGAACCAGCAGAATTGGGTTTAAACTAGTTTCTTCCAAAACCAGCAGTGCTTTACCCTCCCTTCACAGAGCACTCATTTGGTGCTACATTAGGATTTCCATTGCCCTGCTTAACTATCCTGTAAAAGGAATAGTTATGGTTACAAAGATGCCTCTCTATCTTCCTAGATATAAGACTACTGGTCAAAGGCAGCTTGTATGTTTTCTTTTATAAAATGTTCTCTTCACTGATGTAAACTTCTGCTCCAGGCGGGTTACATCCCAATTCATTGATGAGAAAGAAACTCAAGCTGCCACCAAAGACATTTCACACAATACAAGTGCTCTCAGGCAAAATTTTTTCAGCAATTTTAAAGTGCCATTGTATAGAAACACTGACTCATGGAAAGTACAAAGGTATTTATAATATTTTAGAATTTGGCAATAATGTAAGTAACTCTTTAATGAGTGAGATAAGTGCCAAATTATGACAGTCTTTGTGCTGTTTTCTATATTAAATTGCCAAATGCCTAAAACCTCTAGTAGCTTTTGGAGAAAAGAGATATTTGATCCATAAAGCCAAGCTACATTCACTCGAGATTAGAAAAGGGAAATATTGCAATCATGTCTATGCAAGTTACAAAGGCAGAAAATGCTGGAAACATACCAGCAGATCAGGCAGCATCTATGGAGAGAAAGATAGTTGATGTTTCCTGTCTCCCCATCTCCTACATCCTCACCACCAAGAATAACTGTGATGAGCTCATGGATCTCTTTGTCACTAAGATCAAAACATCCAATCAGCTGCAGGTGCTGCCTCACTCCCTTTTACCAACTCACTGGGTCAGACTTCCTCAAGTTCATCACTTACCTAGTTCTGAATTTCCATCTTTCTCTACTTTCTCTTGCATTTCCCTTCATGTCTTCGTGAAGCATATCCATCAGACACATTGCCTGCTCCCTTTTGGAGCAAACATTTACTCCATTTAAATATTGGGAAGGTTGAGTACAAAAATTTAGTTTCCTGCTCGAAATTCCATTTTCTAGCTACCAAATTCATCCACTTCCCTGAAAACAGTCTGAGATTATTCACATCTGATGTCATATTTGATTTGTGGGTTAAGTTTCCAAATCATTATTTGGTGGTAGCCTGTTAGTGCTAAAATACAGGAAGATATTGGGAATGTCAAGTTTTGTGAAATGATTTTATTTTAAATAGTTTATTTAGTTTCAAGTTAGAGGTCATGTAGCTAATTGGCATTTGTGTGGCTGCAAGATTCATGCGATTCTTGCTGCAATGGAGGATTGTCTTTGAGAGAGTTAGAGTACATCAGAGGCCATTGTGGTATTGGGTAATAGGAATTTCTTTAAGTTATCCCCTGAATTTCACGGGTGGGACAGTCTGCAAGAGTCTATATGAGGGAGTGCAGAAAGAGAGGCAGCTCATCCTCCATCAGCGGTGAAAATGCTGGCCTTGTCAGTCACCGCCAAAATGCATATGGGAGTTCATGAAAAGAATGAAGGCACTGGTTTCATGAGGATTTAAATGAATTTGTAAGAGTAACTAGTTCAGCTAGAGAGAAGATTCTCTAACTGCTCCTTCACTGTGGAGGTCAGTTCTGGGATTAGAAGTTAACCAGTTTGAAATGCAAAAGGAAGTCAGCCTTCGAGTTTTGAGAATAGTTTTGGGTTGCTTCTGGAGAATAAAGTATCCACTTAAGGGACAGAATAAATGGATCTGGTGAGAATTTTCAACTGTTTAACAGTTAAATGGGAAACATTTCATGAATTAGATTATCAGTTACGTACTGAGTAGTGTTTAGTCAATATTGCTTTTAATTTATTTCTTATAGCAGAGGCCATAAGACTTAAAATCTTGTCATATATTTCTTCCACTCAGTCACCGGATATTTGAATATCTTTCCGAATGTTACTGATTTGTACAGAGATTATAACAGTCCACAAGTGCTGCCTGACTGGCTAAATATGCTCAATGTTTTCTGTTTTCATTTCTGATTTTAAGTATCCGCAGTGTTTTATTTTTAATTTACAGTTTTCTGAATTAAGGTAAAAAGACAAGTTTGCAACAGATCTAAGTGCTAACTTAAATGTCCATAAAGTATAGTGAAGGTCATACTAATCAAGAGCTTTTTCTTTTAAAAAAATGATTTACATTTATATTGTAACTTTCACAACCTCAGGACGTCCCTAATCACTTTATAGTCAATAAAGTGTGTTTTAAGTGTGGTCAATGTTATGAGGTAGGGAACATACATTAATAATCATTGTTTAAATTATTACTTAAGTGTTATGTACCAAATGCAGTTTTAATACTGTCGATTAATAAATTTGTTGTTTTTTAACATTTCACAACATTAGATAACATTAGACACAAAAGACTGTTGTTCACAACCAATGTTGTTCACACATTTATGCCATGGAATATTGACTGGATACAGGGAATTAGAGCCAAAGAGAGGCCTGATCCTCCATTGGCTACTTTTCTGATAAGACACCATGAAAGAAGTCATCTGAAATGAGTCAAAACTGCGTACAAAGAGCTGAAGAGATCTAATGGATTAAGCAGAACATTTTTCAGTTCTAGGCTATAAAGCCTAAGCAATATGAAATTGATTCTTGGCAAGGGTTTTACACTGTTTTGCAGTTGTCTTCCCAGGAGGTGGTTTCGGACCTGGCATCTGAGTACAAAACCAGATTTGTATTACCATGAACCAAAAGTCACCATTCATTGATACTAAAGCAGCAATATAGTTGACAACAGCCTTGACAATTTTCAGATCTGTACAATCATTGCTTTTCCTAAGTAAGTGCTTATTCTTTAATGACTAAGTTCACCAATAATAAGATTTCTGAAATAATTCTGTTGAATATTTTGCAGATGAGTTGTAAATTTGTCCCACTGAATGTGTTAAATAAAATGGAATCTAAAGATGATTATGGAGCTCATGTTCGGTTTCAGTGCTTTTTTCACCTTGGTGCAGATTGTTGACAGGATTTCATTAGTTATACAAAAGTTAAATAGTTTATCAGAGGCATGATTACATTCCTAGCACAAAGTAAGAAAAAGATCTGTCAGCAAATGGTCATTTATTATAGTGAACTTCATCCTAATGGACCATGTCCAATTTATATTACAATGAAGTTCTCCTTGGTCTGATCATTTTAAGTACAACAAATAACCACGAATAAAACTCAACAGAAGAGTTTAAGAGATGAATTTTCTTCTATTACCCCACCTAAAATTGATTAGATAGCAAAGAGAGGGAGTTAAAATTGGACGGTGAGCTCTACTCTTGCCTTACTACCTGCAAATGCTGATAGGAGGTGGCCTCAAATCCATCTGCTAACTTTTGCTTCTGAGACCCAGTGCTAGAATATTGGCATGTGTGTTATTCATTTGATCTGTTGTGCTTCTAACTGTATTGAAGCATAGGAGCAAGAGGTCAACATTCAAACGTCTGAACCTGACCCCTTATCAAGTAGATCCTGGTTGATTGGTATCTTAGTTCTATTTTCCATGTCTTAATTATATAAGCTTTAACAGCCTTACCAAATAACAGCCTTACCTAATTCTGATTAAAACATTTTAATTGATTTAAGTTATAATAGCTTTAATAATTCTTCAACTGAAGTTCTATATCCTAACCTTATTTCCTCACTTTTCAATCCTATTTTTCTGTATTTCTCTTCACAAATACTTATCCAAATCCCTATTAAGTTACTTTTTTTTGCCTCAATAGCAAATTGTGATGAAGCATTTTATATTCTAACTTTATGTGAAAATAACGCTCCCAATCTCCTTAACCTGGTGATCATCCTAAGGCAATGTTTATATTTATAATTTTATCTAACTTGTATGCACGAGTTGCTGGTTCCTCAACTAATGAAAATAATGCATCAATATTTACCTTTCCAAAGCATTTGAGAATCTTAAATGCCTCTTAAATGTCCTCTTAACCTGACTTTTAATGGAGAAAAGCTCATTTTTTTGCGTCTTTCTTCGGAATGATAACAATTTTTTCTGCTATTATTCCAAATGAATCTTCACCATAATTTCCCATTGGCTCTAACATTTTTCCTGCAGTAGGGTATCAGAACCACATGCAATACTTCACCTCTGGCCCAATTAATATTTTTTATAAATGTAGCCATTTTGTTTTGCTTCACTCTATGCATCTTTTGAAGATCTAAGAATCTGCATTCCTAGACCATTCTGGGCGGCACAACGATTGCTTCCTCACAGTGCCAGGGACCCAGTTTGACCCTTGAGCAACTGTCTGCGTGGAGTTTGCATTTCTCCCCATGTCTGTGTGGTTTCCTCCCACAATCCAAAAATATGTGGGTTAGACAGATTGGCCATGCTAAATTGTCCATAGTGACCAGGGCTGTGCAGGCTAGATGGATTAGCCATGGGAAATGCAAGGTTACAGGACTAGTGTGTGGTGGTGGGGGGAGGGGGGAGGGGTGGAGGGGGGGGTGTTAGAATGGGTGGAGACCCTCTCAACACAATGGATTTTTTTTCTCTGGTATCAAACTAGAATTTTGTTCCCATATGAGATTTGACAGTTGTGTATCACTAAATTTGCATTACATTAAATTAATTAACAATTTAACTGCTCCCTGCATGTGTGTATCAGATACAAGACCATTGGTTTTATTTGGAGGCCTGGAAAGAGAAAGTTGTGCTGTGTCAGGCTATTTTAATTGGTGGGCTTCATTTAAAGAAATTAGGATCCAGACCTGCTCTGTCTCAATGTCAGTGTCCCTTACAGACAAACCTCATTCTAAAAAAAATCTGTAGGTGGCATTACAGAGGTTAAAATGGGGGTAGTGAAATCTGGGATGGGAGATAGCCTGATATTTTCTGTGGGTCTCAGAGGATCACCTCTATATCTTCAGTCCAGATAGTTTAATAAAACAAAAGTCACAAAATAGCGAATATGCTACTCCAGGATTCTAGGTTTCCTTAGTGAGGCTGGCATCATGCATCAACCTAATATTTGCAACATTATTGTAATCTGATTGAAATTAGACCAGGATTTTGGAATTTCATTGGCGTTCTCACCTGTCTTGGGCAAGGCCCTTGTGTAATGGCCCATCTGTCTTTTGAAATGATGTGTGTTACAATGTTGCCAAGGATTGGGAGCATATGGTCAGGTGAAATTTTAACACCCCTTCTGGTCAGCTCTCATTGGAAGCAGAGGGTTTGTACTAAAGTCACAAATGGTAAAACGCTGAAATGTTTCTATTTGTTTCATAGCAAGTTGCAGTTTTGAAATGTGGAATTAATTAGCAAAATCAGCAATCTATTAAGTAATTAAAAAGGAAAAATTGTAACCAATGTTTGCTTGAAATATTTTCAGAGGGATTCCTGACAATGAAATGTAAAGGGCAAAAGTGAGGACTGCAGATGCTGCAAACCAGAATTTAGATCGGAGTGGTGCTGGAAAAGCATAGCAGGTCAGGCAGCATCCGAGGAGCAGGAAAATCGATGTTTCAGGCAAAAGCCCTTCATCAGGAATAGAGGCAGGAAGTCTCCAGGGTGGAGAGATATATGGTGGGGGTGGGGGTGGGGAGGTGGCTGGGGAGAAGGTAGCAAAGAGTACAATAGGTGAGTGGGGGTGGGGATGGAGGTGATAGGTCAGAGGAGAGAGTGGAGTGGATAGGTGGGAAGGGAGATTGGCAGGTAGGTCAGGTCATGAGGACACTGCAGAGCTGGAAGGTTGGAACTGGGGTAAAGTGGGGGGGGGGGGGGGGGGCGGGGAATGAGGAAACTGGTGAAGTCCACATATTTTTAGAGGAGATTACCTGGGGGTTTCAGTGAGTTTCCTCATTTCCCCTCCCCCCACCTTACCCCAGTTCCAACCTTCTAGCTCAGCACTGTCCTCATGACGTGTCCCACCTGCCAATCTCCCTTCCCACCTATCCACTCCACCCTCCCTCTGACCTATCACCTCCATCCCCACCCCCATTCATCTATTGCACACTTTGCTACCTTCTCCCCAGCCACCCCACCCCCCACCCCATATATCTCTCCACCCTGGAGGCTTCCTGCCTCTATTCCTGATGAAGGGCTTTTGCCTGAAACATCAATTTTTCTGTTCCTCAGATGCTGCCTGACCTGCTATGCTTTTCCAGCACCACTCTGATCTAAACAATGAAATGTAAAGGTAAAGTACGTATGGATATGAATTCTGCAATGCGTAAATGGACCTCTTGATCTCAAAACCTTGCCCCATCTGTAAGACCCAAGTCAGGAATGTGATGGTATACTCTCCACTTGTCTGGAAGAGTGCGGTTCCAACAATTTGAAAGAAGCTCAACATCATCCAAGATAGAGTTTGACTGGCACAACATATGTTAGGGCAAAATTGAGTAGCATATACAAGATGAACTGCAGCAACACACCAAAGCTCCTTTTAAAGTACCTTCTATGCCTGAAATTTCTATCACTGAGAAGAACAAGGACAGCCAATGCACGAAAGCGCCATCCATCTGCAAATTCCTCCAAGCCTCACATTATCCTTGCATATATTGAAAATATATTGCCATTCCCTTGCTGTCACTGGGGCAAAATTCTAGCACTCCCTCCCTAACAAATTGCCACTATCACCTGATGAAGGAGCGTCACTCCAAAAGCTAGTGTTCTTCCAATTAAACCTGTTGGACGATAACCTGGTGTTGTGTGATTTTTAACTTCGTACACCCCAGTCCAACATCGGCATCTCCAAATCATGTGTATTAACCGACTGCATGTGCGAAGTTTCAATGAGACAGCTCATTAACATCTATTCAAAGACAATTAGGGTTGGGCAACAAATACCATATTAGCAACACTCCTATCACCTGATCAAATAAAGATATATTGTGAATGCATGCATTTACTGAAATTCACGAGTCTGTGCTTGTGTATTTCCATATATCTTAGTGATATAATAAAATAGCACCCTCTGTTGACAGGCTGAGTTTGCACATGTGAAAAACAAGTTCTCTGGGCATGCACTACTTCTATCATGTGGTGACATCATCACATGCATGCATACACATGTACCTTCGCTTTCATGGTGGCATCATTGGACACACATACCTTTATTTGATGTGTTTTTTGAACTTTTCTCTTGGAAGCTCCATCAAGAGTCAGAAGCCATTGTACATTGCTAAATTAACCAAGAATTATTTCAGTTGTGAATATTTGAGTAATTTTTATTGTGCAGAACAGTTTGAAAGTCAACCTGAAAATTATGTGACAGAGCAGAGGATAATCTCCTGATCAACCAGGACATTGTGATAGCTACAGTACGGTAATCTCCCATTGTTAAACGAAACCATATACAAGCTCTTGCTATGAGCTCTACACCTTGGTAAACTTCTTCCTCACTTGTCAGTGATGAATTTTTACTGTTTATTTAGGAACCCTAACTTTGAATGCTATTTGTGAGAGGCTGCATGTTTCTTAGACTGGTGTGCTCCTTTGTTGTGAATATAAGTTCTTGGGCTTACATTGTCATTCTTTTCCCTTTCTGCTGCTATCTCCTTCTATTGTCTCAGCTCCTCTATCTCTAATGCTTGTGCCACAAGCTCAAAGTTATTTGCAAGATTTCTGACTACATTTAAACCTGTAATCAAAGGAAAATGATATGTTAAATCTGAAATAGAAGTAGAGTTAATGCAAATGTTCTGATAGCATCTATAGGGGAAAAAAAACAGACTAATATTTCAGAGGAAGAGCCTAAACCATCAAGGATAATGGTCTGTTCCTACTTAGTTCACTCTTTTACATCTCATGTCACCCTCATTCTGCAATATGTTGTGATTTACAAGCTGCATTTGTTGAAATTGTGCACCTTTTGCTATTGTCCTCTTTCCTCACCACAATCCTGCCGTTGTACAATTAATGTTTCAGATATCCAACAACTGGAACTTGTCTAGCCAGTGATGCAGAATAACAAAGGCCCAAAGGAATAAAAGACTACTGCAAGAGTTGTCAACACTCAGTTTAATACTGATCGCCCCAGCTAAGATTCTGACACCATATGTACTTTATGGGGTATCACAGAGGCAAGATCTGCATGAGGTAAATCACGAGGCCTAAATGGACTGCAGTCCTGTCAGGAGAAAGGTTGTCACAGGTGTCAGCTTCTGAAAAGGTGAGGTTGCCCATGAGTTCTGCTGCATTGGATTCTGAGAAGTCACGATGTAGTCGTAGGTTGATGGGCACGGACCCAAAAATGCTTAGTCCAATGGATGGCCTGCTAGAAAAGCTGCTGTCACAGTAAAGGTGCACTGAGGTTCTGGCTCCAGCTTGGCTTAGGGCTTCACACAGAGCTTGAAGTCTATCATTTCCAATAGTGAAATGGAGAGCATGCATGAACCCAACCATGATTGGGTACCCGATGGCCAATGTCTCAGCTTCTACTACATAAGCAGACATCACTTAACATCCAAGTGTTTTTGTGGATGCTCAGACTGAGGTTATTAATTCTCAGCTTATAGCCATGCAGGATCAGATTACTGTCACAATGGCTGCAGATACCAAACTAATAGCTCCATGTGTTGTTGCAGTTTGCTTTCCAGAGACTTCAATGTGGGCTGTGAAGTCATTGTCATATTGAAATTCAACATGATCAATAACCGGTATGTCTTTCACAGCAGCATGTATACATTCTCCATGTCTTGACTCTGAAATATTGTGTTCCTATCCCAGGAGAAGACAATGCATTCAGGACAAACTGCAGAAGCCGGAAGAGTTAAGATCTACATCTGTCATTTGCAGTTGTGCAGAAGAAAGCATTTGCATTTCAAAAGAACCTTTCACAACATTCCAAAGTGCACACAGTTGAGTATCAATATTGTCACCATTGAGATGTGGGGTAATTAAAATATATTTATTACAGGGTATTTTATTTAAGATTTACAATTATGTCTCCATGATGAAATTCATGTCCAATACTAGCTGTTGTGTTATAACTAAATGGCACTTTCTCACTAGAATTCTGTTACCTCTGAACTTGCCACAGTTTCACTGACAAATAATATTGCATGAGAAGTAATACTTCAGTATCAGTTGCTACATATTTGGGCTTTCAACTGGTAAAACAAGTGGAAGAATTTAACTTGACCACCATTTTGTTTAATAGTCAAGATTTGCAAAACAAATTGCAATTAGAATTCCCTTCTTTGTGTGTTTCAGTACAGTTCTTAAGTTTGGCATGATGTTGTGAGGGATACATTGAGGGAGGGAGAAGCATTTAACTTAGCTTATTCAGCAACAGCATAATGTTTCATTTATTTAGTTTTAATGTCTTTAATACAGCAGCCCAAGAGCCATATGATTTCTCACAAAAAGCATGAAAAGTTCTAAATGCTACAAATGCAATGAAAAGATAGATAAACTTTCAATTGTGTATTACAGGTAGCTGAGAGAGTGCTGGCTTGTTGTGGTAAAATGCATTTAAGTTGTAGAGCTATGCATGTTGGTCATAGAGGCTCCAATGTTCCTTTCATTACATCTGATTAGGAAAGTCTCCCCTTTTTTGCTATGTGCCATTGGCATGTGATGGAATGAATTGCAGGTTTTTGGCCACATTCTGAAGCTGAGATACTATCCACAGCATTACAAGATTTCCCATTAAATATGTACTGTAAGTCTTCATATCTAAAAGAAATTACTGTTTTACAGATTGTGACTGTGAATAGTTTTTCTCTTTTCTGGACTCTCTGGGTGGAAGGTCCGACATGGAATGGCTCAGTAGTTAGCACTGGTGCCTCACAGCACCAGAGACCTGGATTCAATTCCAGCCTCGGGTGACTGTCTGTGTGGAGTTTGCTCATTCTCCCCGTGTCTGTGTGGGTTTCTGCCAGGTGCTCCAGTTTCCTCCCAGAGTCCAAAAACATGCAAGTTAGGAGGATTGGCCATACTAAATTGACCATATTGTGCAGTCTAGGTGGGGTGAGCCATGGGAAATACAGGGGTGGGAGTGGATAGGATGCTCATTGGAAGATCAGTGCAAACTCAATGTGCTGAATGGACTGCTTCCACACCGTAGAGATTCTGTTTCTCCTATGAAAGATCTAAAGATCACTTGAAATACATTATGTGGGTAAGGAACACTCGTAGAATTCACCGTATAAATGAAAGTGCATGTGCAAGTTCACCAAGCTAGCTCTCTGGGTAGGACATGTGGTTTGTACATCTGAAACCAGACTTCTGGTGAATACTTGATGCAGTAGGAAAATCCCAGGTTGACAGCGGAAATACTTTTAGTAATGTTCTCAGAACATGCCTGAGGAGGTCAAAATTCCCACTGATTCATCCCTTCTGGCTTATGACCAGTCAGAATAAAGGCGATTCATTTCGGAAGGCACTGAAGACATATGAGATGTTGATGGAAACATTTAGAAGTGAAGTTGGGATATCAGAAAGAATGCACATACCTCCAAAGAACTCATCTGTCTGACCCTTCCAGCATCGCCCTACCTGCATGTGGCAGCGTATGCAGATTACATGTTGCACTTACCAGCCATTTGGGAATCTTTGGAACTGGAGTAGAAGTAAATCACTCTTCATCTTGAAGGACTGCCTAAGAAAGAGCCGTGTGTGATGATACCATCACGATGGAACTGTATATCTGGAAAAAAGATTGGATGATCATACACATGAACTCATGCTGATGAGGCCAATAAAAGGAGAACGCCTTTTGATTAACTGACTGAGCTGAATGGAATGCTTAGTTATCTACTCTCCCACTTGTCTGCTCTTTGAGGTGGTTGATGTTCATCATCTGCAATGTTTGGTAGTCGAGAAGTATGACGCTGGAAAAGCACAGCAGGTCAGGGAGCATCCAAGGAGCAGGAGAATTAGTGGTTCAGGCATAAGCCCTTCATTAGGCTCTGATCTCCAGCATCTGCAGTACTCACTATTCTCTTAACTATGGTCGGTAGTGCTCAGGAAGGTATAGAGATGACTGCTATCCAGAAAGTACTTCTCCAAAAGAGACAAGTTACCTCAGACAATTTAGTTGTGGTTGAGTTCCCAACTCAGAATTTCTCTCCTTACATTTGCTCTCTGCTTTTGACGTGACTTGCCTTCAAATGAAGTTATGCTATTTTTTAATTTGGTTGTGTCATATCAAGTAATCCTTGGTGAGCTCTTCCCAGAACTGAAAATAAATATTAAAATAAGTTAAGCCTTCAGCATCTCTTTGTAGACTTTTCCTTGTTCACCATGAGAACACACCCTTGACTCAAATTCTCCATAGTTTTTTTTAAGCAAAAGTCAAGCGTTTTCTCTAAATCACCAGCCTAACTCATTTGTGACTGTCTCAGTGTAGTGTGAATATGTGGTGTTCCCACATGGGTGGACTCTTCAGTATTTACTGATATTTTGATATCTTTTCCTACTATCTGATCTTCAGAAACTTTTGAGGACAGCTGAAGAGAAAGTGGTTGAATTTCTTAGCATTGGTTGAATCTCTCAAATGTTCATGGAAAATGTATCCGTGAGAGTCCTACAATATAATTGGAATATTGTTGGTAAAGACTGCTATTACTGCACAAGTCCAAGGGATGGAGCTGTGAACGAAATTGCAGAATCTGAAAAAAATGTGAATAGCTAAATAACATTTTGACTGTATTTGCCCCTCACTGTTGTTGCCTTGTTAGTAAACAAATGAGCTACATCTAAAGACTGCAGCTAGTAAACATACACTAAAAAGTAGAGCTAGACCTTTTCAGAATAAAATTAAGAAACATATATCTATAGACTAAAGATGACAGAAGTTGAAATTCTCTTTTAAAGAAGGCAATTGATGCTTGATCAATTACATTAGATTCCCTACGGTGTGGAAACAGGTCCTTTGGTCCCACCGACCCTCCAAAGAGTAACCCAACCAGACCCATTTCCCTCTAACTAATGGGCAATTGAGCATGGCCAATTCACCTAACCTGCACATCTTTGGATTGGAGGAGGAAACCCATGCGGACACAGGGAGAATGTGCAAACTCCACACAGACAGTTGTCTGACCCTGGAATTGAACCTAGGTCCCTGGTGCTGTGAGGCAGCAGTGCTAACCACTGAGCCACCATGCCACCTGTCAATTTTATATTTGAAATTGATATATTTCAGGCATGAAGAGGTATTTAAGGATGTCATCAAAGGTAGAGTTAGGTTGTAAGTCAGCCATGGTCTCATTTAATGGCAGAATAGACTTGAGTGACTATATGGAGAAAGTGAGGATTGCAGATGCTGGAGATCAGAGTCAAAAAGTGTGGCTGTAGAAAAGCACAGTCGGTCAGACAGCATCCAAGGAGCAGGAGACTCCTGATGAAGAACTTATGCCTGGAACGTTGACTCTCCTGCTCCTCGGATGCTGCCTGATTGGCTGTGCTTTTCTGTTGCCACACTTTTTGAGTGGCTATGTAGCCTAGACCTTGTGAGCAATGTTCCCTTTAAGATCTGCAGTATGTAAGCTGCTGCTGTGAAGGAGCCTCAGAGAAACTTAGAAGGAACTCTGCTTGTACGTCACAAAATGCCACTGACCACCACTCAGACCTCACACCCCGCCTCCCTGATCTCTCAACAGACAGTTGACTACCACTTTCATTTCTGACTGCCTCTACTCCCAATCCAACCCTCAGCTCTCCACCCCAGCACTCAAGTAGACTGGAAATCACCCTTCCCAAACTCAGACCCCAACTCCCTGGATCTAACATTCCCCCAACAACTGGCCCTAAGTGTAAAACTATCACCTCTAACACCCAGAGACCTAACTGACACCAAATCCCACTCCTGGGCTTTAAATATATAATAATATAGCAATAATCCAAACATGCTGCTACATTATATAGCACTGACGCAGAGCTCTTATCTGCCTCTCTCCTGCTTCAAACCCAAAACACGCCCATCTCTACAAGCTAGGAAATGCTTACATCCCAGCATCAGTCCCAGAAGCAACTCAATCCTGGATAGTTTCCTTAAATCTACTCTGCCAGATTATTTTTCACTATTTCATTCAGACATTCCCTGAAAATTGATCCTATTATCCCACTAATTATTTTAGAAACTATATATGCAAAATATAAGGTATTTGGGAGCATAGAAAACTATTTGATGTATTCAGTTTACACAAATTCCATGGGTAAATATTAAAATTCTGTAAATTCTGCCACTGTTGCTTTAGGAATATTGTTCCTTTCCCTATCTGAAAAATAAATCTAGAAGTGCTATTATTTGCCCTGTAACACCTAATGTCTTCTTCTTCTTCTTGGATATTAGAGCATTTTAAAGGTGTCAGTTGCATAGAATGTGTCACTTGAAGCCAGAACATTATTCTATAGTTTCATTATCCCATTGGGAACATGATTTTATTTCTAACATTAAACTTGCTTCAAGGATGTGAAACTTGTATTGATGTACATCTGCCCTCTAATGCTATGCTCAATGTTTATACTTACTTGAATCTTATCTATTTATTTCATTGTTTTGAAGATATATTATGTCTCCTCTCATTCATTTTTCCTCTGGCAAAAATAAATTCAGGCCATTTGAATCTCTTTGGAAATTAATCTTGTAAGACCTGGACTCATCCTGATTGTTCTTCACTGAATAGTTTCTTAATATACCTCTTTCTCTCTTTGATGTAGGGTCACCAAAAGTGCACATCCAGGATTGTACCTTTAAGCTAAAAAATCTCAGGTATCACAATTTACAAAAAGCAGTAATGTGAAGTCAAAAATTGTGGATTTTGCCCTTTGGGTAAGAACCTTGAGTCGAATGGGTGTTATAAATCTGCACTGCATGGGAAACTGTCACCCAGCACTGATATTTCCTAAATTTGCAAAGGCTGAGCTTGTCATTGAGTTCAGGATGGTGGACAGACTCTGGAAACTGGAGAAACAACAGATGGCCCTCCAGCTTGGAAGAAAATAAAATCTGCATATCGGCTAAGAGAGAGAGAAAGAAAAGGCAGCTTTTCTCCAAATTCTTACATTTTTAAATTCAACAATAGAATCAACAGCTGGGTGACCATTGTGGAGGTATTGCTGCCTGCAGCAGAAGCCAGGTAAGCAGGGAGGGGGCTTCAAAGTCTTCCTACAGCATTGTCTCCCTGGTGTTCTGCTAGTAGGTGACCTCCATGCGGATGGCAAGTAGGATTTAAGGATCCTTTAAGCCAATTTCTGCCCCGAGAGAGGAGGAGACAAAATGTGAAACACAAAAAGAATCCCCCTCCCCAACATTGTTTCATTTGCTGTTCTATTACTCATTGACACATCAACAGTAGCCTATTACACTAGCCAAACTCCTCCCAGCATCCACAACCCAAATCCTGCCTGCAATCCTAGCCAGTTCACTCCTTTGATGGAGTGATAGCAATTTAATCTATTTGATATTGCACAGTGCGATGTTCTTTGATTGTGACTTAATAGGATTTAATTGTGCTCGCAATGGGAGATTTATTCAATATTTATGGTTTGTTTCAAATTTATACATTACTTTACACTTGAGTTTGCTGAGCACTTACATAACATTATATAAAATGTATGACACAAAATTTGTTGATGCTGATGTTAATATTGAACGTGTTTCCTCAGTCCATCCAGCAAATCTCGTCCTTAGACAGTGTCTTTCGATTTCCTTTTCTATCATGTGTTCATCTTGTTTCTGTTTGAAAACATCTAAGCTGTTGTCTTACACATATCCAGCAGTAATGAGTTCCTCAATCTAACCATTCTTAGTAAATACATTTGTCTTTACTTCCTTATTGGATTTATTAGTAATTATCTGGTCTTAATGGCCCTGAGTTGTGAATTGTCCATCAACTGGAAATGTTCTCTCTATATCTACCATGTTCAACATATTCCTAATTTTAAAATATCCAACCATTCACTCAAGTTTTGTTTTCTTATGTGAAAACATAGCTCCATCTTTCCTTGATATTTGTAACCTTCTCGCTCTGCTTTGTTTCATTCTTTCCCCATCTTGTATATGCCTCATTCACGGACTATCTCCACATCCCTTGATACCATCAATCTTCAGAAATCTATTGATTTCTGTCAGAATGGGTTCAATGATTGTGCTTTCACTGCCCTATGAAATTCCAAAAGTTCACCACCCTGAGTAAAAGAATTCTTCTTCGTTACAGACTATAATAGCTGGCTCTCATCCTGAGAATAAAATATGTCTCCCGGCTTTAGACTCACCAGCTAGGAGAAATATCCCATTTATATCCACCCTGTCATGCCCTGTAAGAATTATGTAAATTTAAATGTAGTAATCCCACATTCTTCAAAACTCTAAAGAACACAGATTAAGCTTCTTAATCCATCCTAATGACTTTTCTAACTTGCTTTTATTGGTTTATTCATCTATCTCCCCAGATGCTTTTGCCCTTCTATCAGTTAGTTGCTTCCTTGAAGGTTGAGAGGATGACCTATTGGTATCATTGCTGGACTGTTGATCTAGAGACCCAAATAATGTTCAGGGGACCAAGGTTCAAACCCTGCCATGGCAGACGGTGGAATTTTCTCTCAACTTAAATCTGGAATTAAGAGTCCAATGATAACCATGAGTCCATTACCAATTGTTAGGGAGGAGAAAAATAGCCTCTGGATCACTAATGATGGTTAGGGAAGAAAACTGCCATCCTTATCTGGTCTGGCCTATGTGACTCCAGACCCACGACAATGTGGTTGACTCTTAAGTGCCCTCTGGGCAATTAAGGTTGAGCGATAAATGCATCCACATCCTGTGAAAGAGTGAGAAAAATGTTTCTTTCTAAAGTTACTAATTCATCCATCTGTAGGTTCAGCTGCCACTTTAACTACCCAGTTTGTAAGTTTTAAATAAAAATGTTTTCAGGGTTTTCTCATGTTGTCTTGCGCAATGCATTCATTTACCAAATAGCTTAAGAATATATGTTTGGGAAAATAGTCATTTGGATTGTTTAGGTGAGCTGTTTAGTTCACAATTGAATTGAGTTTTCAGGCATTACAATCATTTCCCTGGGCGGGACTGGTCTTCGAGAATAATATGCGAATTAGTGAAGAAATTAGGATATTTCTGCAGCGGGCCATGTGGTTGCCAGGTTACCGGGTAAAGTCTGTTGAAAACTGTGATCCTTCTGGGAGAGTGTAAATATTGGAAACATCAGAAACGATCAGGAATTATACAAATATCCATTATTACTGTTATTTGCATCCTTAGCAGATGGTTTGTTACACTTCACTAATGTGTCCCATTATGCTTCAGTTTTCTAAACACGTTCGGAAACGATTTCTTTCGCGACATATAGGTTCTTCAGTGTTGAAAGGGTTAATAACCCGCTGATTCGTCACCGAGGGGGCAGATCTACACCAAATGTTATCGAGTGCATGTCACACCCCTATGCATCGTGGTGTGAGGAAAACTTCAGATCATAAATGGAATGATCATTCCGGATTCAAACCTCACTTCAGTAAGTACAGTGTGAGGCATATATCATTGAATAAACGAGCTATGGAAGGAGTTGTGTGAATCTGTCAGCTGCAAATACTCCCTTTGCAGGGGAAGCCGGGTTTATATGTAGCATCAGATCACACAGACACCAGGGAATCATCAGTGCTCCAACAGGTAGAATTGTTTTTGTACCGGAAATTACCCCCAGATTAATAGTAGTTGATTTTTTAAGGGAATAAATTATATGTTTGTAATGGGGTGCAACTATTTTATATATGTAGCAAGTAGCTTTTTTGAAGACAATATTGCAAAAGAATCAAATAAGGAAAAAGAATTGAAACTTTGAATCGAAATGATTATTTCGCATGTAATCTGATTTTTTTTTGTGTACTTTCCAATGTCTTTATGGTAAGAAAAATGACACAAGAACAGTGAAAGTACTTTGTTTCTAAGATGTCGATAGGATGTTGGTACTGTATTTGCATGTTTAAATGAGCGAAATAATGATTTGATGTTGAGCTTTATGGCGTTAGAATTTTCACACGTGTGGTTTTAAATCTGTAATCTCCCTGGCAGCAAACATTTTGTCTTTTCAGTTGTAGAAGTTATGTTTACCAAACAAATTTACCTGAATCTCATCCGAATTACTGTTGGATCAATGGTTCGTGACACACTTGTGACTATTACTTCTTTCCTCTTTCTTAGACTTTAAATAATTTGACTTTTCTCTATTTCATCAAAATGGTGCTCACACAAAAGGCTATCTAAAGTGAGAAATATTTATTAACTAGAACTCTTGACCTATTGAGTGACTTTTTTTCTCAATGTTAAGAGAGGCTGACCAGTGTTGAGTATAGATAAAATCAGATCAAATAATATTTGTCACAATAAATGCTTAATCCTTGTCTTGAAAAGACAATTAAAATTTAGAGTGAAAATAGAAGTTTTATTCAACAAAATGCTTGCAAAGTTATTATTCTATATTTCCCTTGTTAAAATTGAAACTGCTTAAGGATTAATTACACCCTGCCTTATACTTATAAGGCTGTTCCTTTTGACTCATGGCATTTTCCTTTTACAGCTTCCAAATTATGTAATATTGAGATTGGAGCAGCATCCTCATGTTCACTTCAGTTTATAATGCAGGGAGATTGATTGCAGGTGTCAAGTATACTAGACTTGGGAGTTCAGTGAGGTTGTGTATTAGAGTGGAGCCTCATAAAATCATCCCTACATTTCTCAAGTGCATTATCAATTTAGGTTTTACAGCATTCTCAAGATGTGCACTAGACACTTTACAAACATTGAAATGTTTTTGGTCACTATACTGGCTGAGACTGAGTATCTGTGTAGGTTTGTATGCATAGATGTACAGAGCTGTCACTGAGTTAGGAGGAAGGATTCACAGTCAAACCAAATTCTGTGGATTAGGGTGGTGGGATGGATGAGGGAGATTTGGGAATATATAGCAGCATTCCCAATTTTATGAAGTCCTAAAGTCTTTTACCCTCAAATATTTTTGTGTAGTCATTGTACTGTGTAAAATTATAAACTAGATGTTCTGATCTAGAAACAATTGTGTTGCAACAGATTTAGGTAACAGTATCGTTACTTAGTAGCCTGCTTATAAAAAGATATGCTCCAATGTGATAATGAACAGTGGTAATTTTGATTTAACTTGCTCAGCAGGATGACAATGACATCAGGGATGCCCATTCTATACTTAAAGCATTTTACGCTCAACCTGAAGGAAAATTCTATGGCATACTTAATGGAGAAAATGGCTACCTTCAACACATGAGTTTTTCAATTATGTTCTTCATTCAAATGATAACGAGAAAAATCAAAGCCACTTTGGACAATTATTCTGTTTTGCATCAAGTGAATATTTACAGAGTGAAAAATAAGTCAAATTCTTTGTAAGTTTGACTTTTAGCATGGGTTTGTTTATATATAATTAAGATCCACATGTAGGAACATGCTTTAGCTAGAAGCAATAGTCCTATGGTTAGGGAGTTTATTGTATAATGTATAAGCTTTGTTGTTAGTAATCTGTACAGAAAACGTTTGAAATGCAGGTGTTTTTGTAGATTCTGAAATGGAGCATTTCCTTAAATAACTTACTAACCATTTTTAGCTATACGTCTGGAAATGTAATAAGTCAAATTCCCATTAATGTAGTAAAAGCTGAGATGTGAGATCTGTACAATGGTGCCTGAGGAAACAGTAAATGTGAGAAACAGATCTGTTGCCCTTCCCCTTGCTCCTGCTGTAAAACAGTCATTGTGATTAGAGCTTTAGGGAAGTTTTCCAGTAATAAAATGATAAGAGCGTTTAGTGACTATATTATTAGTAAGTACTGTGGCAGATAATGTCCTTTACAAATGTTCACATGCCTCGATTGAAAACACTTACTGATTTATTGTAAGTTTTTTTTAATCTTCCAAAAGTCACTATATATCATAAAAAACCTCAAAGATTCAATATAGCCATACAGGTTACCAGTCAGTCTGCTGCTCTTATCAGTGACCTGTACTTACATAATGTGAGGCTATGTATTGGTGCAGAAAATTGTAAACCAGTGCTTTGCAGTGCTCCACATATTTATAAACCTCCAAATTATTTCTCCTTTCCTGAATGTAATTTATGCCAGGAATTGATTTCAGTAACCCCAAATTCCTTTGCTGACCAGATCCTTTTTGTGTGGGGTTAGCTAGTGAGTATTGAAGGTGGTTAGAATGGAGGTGGAGCAGAGAATAGTGCAGTTGAGCCAGATGTCATATCCATTTCTGGAAGGTGTGTGCACATACTTTCTAGCGGGGGCATCTGATAATTTTCCATGTTCTAAGACAGCAATACTGATTATGGTTATTGTACTTGAGTGTAGATCAGCTTAAGTTGTCTTCCATTTGAATCATTGTTGCACCATACAGCATACTTATGTGATAAAACAGCGCTGGACATGTTTTTAAAAAAAAACAACTTTCTAACATATAAACACTCAAGGAAAGCCCTAGTTTTCCATTTTGAACTGCTTTATTTGGGATGCCTTACTGTTAGAAGAAAGATTGTTGCTTGTTAGTGGAATTGGTAGAAAAAAGCAATCAAAATGAGAATGATTAACCTGAATTTAAAAAGCAACATTTTACTGAAAGCAAGTCTTTTTGTTCACAGTAAGTACTTTGTTTTGCTTTATTGCATCTCAATTTTTTTGATATCATGAATTTCAAACAGTATGTACCTCTCCATGGAGTGAAGTTATAAAATGTCATACAAGTATCATCTCATGATATACACCAGTGAAGTATAACCATTTATCTTAATGCCAATGGTAGCAGTAACAGTTTGTATGCAGCTAGATATCTTTTCAGTAGGTCTTGTTTTCTGCTCCAAGCATGTACAATTTAGCAAAATCAGTTACTTTTTTGATGAAACTTTCTATAATGTTTACAAATTTGCTTGAAAATGATCTTTTAATGGGAATTATTTTTGTAGGAAGTTTTTCATGAGTTTTATTTGAATAATTCTGACACATCACAATTCCAATGAAATAATTATACCTTTTTACATTGTAACATAAATAGAATGTAAAGCTTTATTGCTATACAATACCAATCTGAGTGTAAAGAAATAACATTCCTTACTCCTATGCAAATAAGGAATCCAATTTAATAAATCGGATGATTTTCAATATAAGAACAGATTGGTCTACTTTTCATGTTTATCCTCTTATCTAATCAATTTTAATCCCATAGTCTTAACTAGTTCCACTTGCCCTGTCCCCAGTTCTGGATAACCTTTCTAACCTATTTTAAAATTTTGATCTGGTTTCTGCTTCAACCACTATCTCTGGTGATATATTTCACATAATCTCACAACACTAATGTAAGGAAATATTTCTTCTGAAGAATATCTAATATTGAATAGGTTTGAAGATAGTTCTACATTCAAACTGGACTACTTAATCACTGGAAACTGGCTTAAGAACGCAAATAATATTTTCAGTCAATAAAAGCAATGAAAAATTAAAAACAAGCATGGAAAGAGAAGTTATTAATCATAATATTAATGATTATGCAACAATTGAGTTGTAAGAACCAAAGTGAGCCAAGTTCTTGAAAGCCATGTAGAGATTCTTAATTTATTAAATTGGAGCAACATCAAAGCATCTGAATACTTGAGAGAGAATAAGATGTTCATTCACTATTGTGGAAGAGGTCTCGGTCAGTTTTCCTCAGCCAAATGTCCTTAACAAATGGGCATTATTGTCAATAGGGAAATGTAAGAAATACCACTTATTAATTCTTAATTATGGATATATGAGTAGACCAGGAAAATATGAGAACAAAGTTTTATATTCCAATGTTGAACAGCCGAACAAGCAGAACACAAAGGTTTGCAACAATTAGAATCATACATATGGACTGACTTTTGACCCTCAATAAGTAATGATAAATAAACTGTTGATACATTTGCTATTCAACCAGCAGTACTGCTGAAAATATTTTTATGATAATCATTGATCTATAAAGTTGAAAATGTCATTTTTATGAGTTCTTTTGGTGCATTATATTTTGCTGTTTTTAACTTTTATCCGTGTCATTTTAAAAGATGCGTTGTATTAAGTGATCGACATGCTAGTGAACCAAGGCCCAGAATGAAATTATATTACCAGTTGTCATGTACAGTTCAGAAGCATGCAGACAATGATATTTCCTAAAAATGTGTTCATTTTCGACTAATGCGCGTCTATGATTTTCCACATTCCATAGGCTCTCCGTTCCACTCAAATGAGCTATCCTGCCATGTTTTAAGTATCAACTATTTATTTTAAGTAGAATAGTTTAGCAATTATTTACCAGCCAACTTCTGGTAAACTGAAAAAGGGCACAAATACTCAATAGTGAAGACAATAAATTAAAAAGGACCTCCCCTCCCAATTCACTGTGGTTGAAATCTGTACCCCACTTATTACTTTACGAACTGGATATGCTAGTGAGCCAAGAACCAGGACAACACCACATGACCAACTGCCATCAAGGAGAAACATGCAAAGAGAGGACAAGTGAGAACACACATCTGGTGCAGGTGGGATGTGAACACAGAGGTAAGGATATTACCAGTACACCACAAAATCCCATTTAATGGTAGAAAGGAATGCATACATTGGTACTGGAAATTGCAAGTTGCAGACTGATCTGTTGAAAAGATAAGACTTATTTAAGTGAACTGAATCCACACTACTTAATTTGTAGTTATTGTATAATGCCAATAACACAAGAAATATGACAATCTGTAATCTTAATTCACAGGAAATATATCTTATAGGCAAGACTCTTAATGAATTATAAGTAAGCTTCATGTTCTAACAACAAAGTGCATTATGGTTTGTGGTAAAATCTGAACACAGAGATTAAGGCTGGTGATTGAAGGGTTGTTCCTTAAGAAAACGTTTTCAAACAAAGGATGAAACAAAATAGAGGGAGGGTTTGGACAGAAAATTACTGAATGTAATACAGGGGGTATTGAGGTAATTGTACACACCAAAAGGAAGATTCAAAAAAGTGTAAAAACAGTTTCAGTTATCATCGATTCGGCTCTTAAATTGCTGAATAGCATATCATGTAATGTATTTACTACAGTATTTCTGTATTACAATGATCCATGTTAATATACAAATACACTTTTCCTGAAGTATCAATACATTATTGGCTCAGTTTCAAAAAGCATTTAGGTTTCCTTTTAATTGGGCACGTCTTACAGAGTTTGTAGTGCAGCTGCAGTCCTTTTAAGAAATCAAAGGAGAAACTAACAATGTATTGTAAGATTTTCGTGACTGTGAAGCAAGTAACTGCTGAGAAACAGATACAAAGTGAATTGACATAAGGAAACAACTCAAGGTATTCATAAATCAATAAATATACTGGCGCTACACATTTCTATGCTCTGTATGATTGATGTCATTGAGAGAACCGGCCTAACACTCCACATTAAATGATAAACTACTTTTCAGTAGGAGCAGAAATTTTAAATATTAACAGCAATGGAACTGGTTAATAAAAAGCTGGAAGACAAAATTCAGCTGGTTGAAAGTGTTTTTTTTCTTGTGGACAAAATCTTTTGAAATGTTAGGAGAAATCAACTTTAAAGCTGCAGGAGAATATTACAGGCCAGAAATGAAATGAAGAGTTCAGATGATGTGATAAAGTGAAAATCAGCATCAACTTAAGCCCAACCAAGAGTACAGCATCATTTGGAGGGGAATTCCAGTCTTGGAACACTACAGAGACTTCTCCTGAGCTGAGAGGGATCAATTGATTTAACACTGAGGGTGATTTTGAGACAGTGGAAGGTAATCTGGGACAATTATGGTACTGAGAAATGGGTGTTCAAAGACATCCAATGGTAATTCCTAGGAAGAATCTCAGATAAGAGAACAGAAGGTTAGGAACAGTGGAGAGGCCAGTATCTGGTATATTAAGAGAGATTCTCCGTTCTGGTACTATGAGAATAGCAAGATTTAGAACCTGATGAATGAAACAGGACCCAAATTACCTTGGCACTTTACGTCTGTCTGGGTCCTCTCCACCATGCTCCTGCCTGCCAACTTTAAGTCCTGAATTTTATAACCTCTTTGCTCCATCATGTACTGTCCTGCCATATTCCAGTTTTGCAAGCTATATCTTCTTTGTGTCACCAGTCGACAGGGTTGTTAAGAAAGTGTTTAGCATGCTTGCCTTCATTGCTCAGATCTTTGAGTGAAGAAGTTGGGACATTACGTTGAGGTTGTACAGGACGTTAGTGAGGCCTGGTCTGGAGTACTTTGTGCAGTTCTTGTTGCCCTGTTTTAGGAAGGATATTAGTAAACTGGAGAGGGTTCAGAAAAACAAAATTACCAGGGTGTTGCTGGGAGTGGAGGGTTTGAGGTATAAAAAATAGACTGGAAAGGCTGGGTAAAACTGAAAGAACTGCAGATGCTGTAAATCAGAGACAAAAATAGAAATTGCTAGAAAAGCTTAGCATTTGAAGCTACAGTATTTATATGGCTAGTCTAGTTCAGTTTCTGATCAATGGTAACCCCCAGGATGTTGTTAGTGTGTAATTCATAATGGTGATGTTATTGAATGTCAAAAAGTGGTTAGATTCTCTTTTGTTGGAGATGGTCATTGCCTTGTACCTATGTGGTGTAATGCTACATGTCGCTTATCAGCCTAAATCTGGATATTGTCTGAATCCTGCTGCATTTGGCTGTGGACTGGTCCATTGTTTGAAGAATGTTGAATGGTGCTGAATGTTATGCAATCATTGGTAAACATCCCCACTTCTGATGGAAGGAAGTCATTGATGAAGCAGATGAAGATGGGCCTAGGACATTACTCCTGGAGCTGACATGACTAACCTCCAACAATGACAAGCTTGTTTCTTTGTGCCAAGTAAGACTCCAGAGTATTTTTCCCTGATTCCCATTGACTCTAGTTTTGCTAGAGCCTCTTGATGTCACACTTGATCAAATGTGGCCCTGATGTCAAGGGCAGTCAGTCACACCTCACCTCTGGAATTTAGCTATTTTATCCATTCTTGAAACAAAGCTATAATGAGGTTAGGAGCTGAGTAGCCTTGGCAGAACCCAAACTGAGCATTAGTGGCCAGGTTTATATAAGCAAATGCTGCTTGTTTGCAGTGTTGATGACACTTGCATCACATTACCGATGAACAAGAGTAAACCGATGGGTTAGTAATTGGTGGGTTGAGTATGTCTTGCTTTTTTTTTAACAGGACATACCTGGGCAATTTTCCACATTGCCATATAGAGGTCAGTGAAGTAGCTGTATTGAAACAGCAAGTTCTGCATTATCACAGAAATGTTATCAGGGCCCATACCCGTTACAGTACCTAGTACTTCTAGTCATTTCTATGCATCATGTGGAGTGAATTGTATTGATTGAAGACTGGCAACCTTAATACTGAAGACCTCTGAAGGAGGCCAAGATGGATCATCCATTCAGGACTTCTGGCTGAAAATTTTTACGAATGCTTCAACCTTGTCTTTTGCTGGGTTTTCTTATTATTGAGGATGAGGCTATTTGTGGAGTGTCCTCTTGTTTAATTTCCACCACCATTTGTGACTAGATGTGGGAGGACTGCAGAGCTTAGATCTGATCCCGTTGGTGGTGGAGAAATTGCTTAGCTCTGTTTATTAGTTGCTACTTATATGTTTGGCTGACAAGTAGTCTTGTTTTGTCGCTTCACCAGATTGACACCTCATTTTCGAGTCTGCCTGGTGCTACTCCTAGCATGCCATTCTGCACTTTTCATTAAACCAGGATGGTAATGGTAAAGTGGCGGATATGCCAGACCATGAAGTTGCAGATTGTGTTTAAGTACAGTTAAATTCTAGCTGATGGCTCACAGTGCCTAATAGGTGTCCAGTCTTGATTTGCTGGTCTGTTCCAAGTCTGTCCCCTTTAAGATGGTGATCGTGTCACACAACACAATGAATGGTATTGTCAGTGTGAAGATGGAACTTGGTCTGCACGAGGACTGCGGTGGCCACTCTTAGCAATTCTGTTATGGACAGATGCATCTGCAGCAGGCCAGATGGTGAAGGTAAGGTCAAGTATGTTTTTCCATCTTGTTGGTTCCCTCACCAGCTGCAAGCAGATCCAATTGAGCAACTCTGTACTTTAGGACCTGACCTGACCAGTACTGATACATTAGGGTGATGGTATGTGGTAATCAGCAGGAGGTTTCCTTGTCCATGTTAGACTTGATGTCATGAGACTTCATGGCAGCCAGAGCTAATGTTATGGGA
Source organism: Chiloscyllium punctatum (assembly GCF_047496795.1). Taxonomy (NCBI): domain Eukaryota; kingdom Metazoa; phylum Chordata; class Chondrichthyes; order Orectolobiformes; family Hemiscylliidae; genus Chiloscyllium; species Chiloscyllium punctatum. The sequence continues at coordinate 41,208,635 of NC_092775.1, read as the reverse complement.
ACTCCTAGGGAATACTCCCTCTAATTTTTTTTTAGCGCACAACTTCAACTTCCAAAACTCGAAATCAATACATCGGCAAGTCAATTGGCATGTATGGAACTTCGGAGCAACTCCCTCTTGACCTAATGTCACTGTGCTGGCATTTCTGCTGTGTCTGTCCTGTCAGTGGGGCAGGCCAAATGCAAGGATGGTGATGGTGTTGTCTGAGGCATTGTGTAAGGTATGAATCAGTGAATTGCTGTGAGCTCGTTCTCCCAATTTTGGCGAACTCCCCCAAGATATCAGTGAGAAGTACTTTGTAGGATTGACGTTTTGCCATTTTCATTTCCAGTGCTTCATCAATGCCAGTTTCATTCATTTTTTTCCCCCTTTTGTGCATTTCAGAGAGCAGTTAAGAGTTAAGCAGATTGCACACTTCTCTCGTTGCAAAGGTTGATTATACCTGTGTGTTTTACAAGATTGTACACACTCATTTAAGGGTGAGTGTTGTCTAATGCTCAATTAACTTTCTATCTGCCTCTGTGCAAACATGTCCACTCCACCTCTGCAGACAAAAAAAGAAATCATTCTGCCTTCTGTGAATGTGCTGGCAGTTACCTTCGTTCTAAATGTGCACATGAAATTTGGTAGAAGATGGTATGTGGATCGTGCTCCTGAGCGTATAATCCAGGCTCCACTTGAAAGTCAACATTGCTGTCCACTCTTCATTATGCCTTTTGTATACCTGTCCGTGACACCCCAACAGCTTTGAGGCTTCACATGTTACTGTACAACCCTTTTATTTGACAATCAATATTTTGATTGTCTATTTTGTCCCATGCATTGGTATGCCCACTGTCATTACCCACTGTCCATTGTGAAGTGAGAGTGGTCGCCCCTTTAAAAAATCACCTCTCATGCACTACCTGTGCCTTTCTATCTTATATTAGATCTCACCAATATACTTCGAGTTGAGCCCCATTCACTCTTATTTTCCCCCAGCAGGACACCTCCAATCCCCATGCTTGAGTTTCCCACTTTCTCTGAACCAGCATTGACTGTCCCTGATAGCCCTATTGATGTCTACTGCCAAATCCCAGGACTGACTTATGAGGACAGTCCCAACGAGCATGATCCAATCCCTTGCCCCTCAGCTCCTTGATGGAAGTAGGGGAAGTTGAATAGGCTGGGGTATTTTCTTTGGAGCATTGGAGGCTGAGGGGTGACCTTTTGGAGGTTTTAAAATCATGAGGGGCACGGATAGAGTGAACAATCAAGATCCTTTCCCCGGGCTAAGGGAGTCCAAAATTAGAGGGCATAGGTTTCAGGTGAGAAGGGATAGATTCAAAAAGGAAGTAAGGGGCAACGTTTTTACACAGTGATGCATAAGTGGAACGAACTGCCAGAAAAAGTGATGGAGGCTAATACAATTACAATATTAACAGGCATCTGGATGTATAAACATGAAGTGTTTAGAGGGATATCGGCCAATTGCTGGCAAATGGGACTCAATTAATTTAGGATATCTGGTCGACATGGATGAGTTAGATCAAATGTCTGTTTCTATGCCGTACAACTTTATGATTCTATGACCTGTACTCCTTGGACAGGTAGGGCTTGACCTGGAGCAAATGACTGTGACTGAAGCTCCAGATTAGAAAGACACCGATTCCTAGGACCTGATCACACCAAGTGCCTGAGTGACTGTGGCCAATCCATTGACTGAGCTCGGATGATGCCCCTGACTGAATGTTGCCATGCACCCTGATTGACCATAGCCCCCCCTTCAGACATGGCTATTTGGTCAAAGCATGCAATGTGTTTGCTGCATAAGTTGCTGGCATATGCTGTAGGTGTGCTGTGAATCACACAGTGCCATACACCATCATGTCCACCCATTTGACTTCAGTGCTGGCTGCCATGACAAACTGCCCGGGTTTGTCTGTCTCAAGAAAGTTTAGTATGAAATGCTCTAAAAGGTATGACCGAAATTGTATGAGCATCCAAGTAAGCTCAACGTGAGTGGGAGCCAAGAATGTGAGCTAAGAGCCCTGACATGTATCCTGCACAGATGCATGAGATGGGTTTGTGTTCCTGCATGCAAAGTGAATGGACAGGAACATTGCACAATAAAGTGTTAGTGAGCTCCAAAGTGCAGTAGTGAATTGTTGAAATCCAAGACTGGCTAAACTGATGTGGTGAGGTGGTTGTTTCGCTGCTGTTGACATCCATGAACAGTGGTTGGAGGTGCTTGATGCTCATGGAGTGTAATGTTGGTTAACATGGAGTTCTAGAGAAACAACTACTGAACTTCATCCATCAGGTAGCCACTCTGACTTTTACCTCAGGCATTGGCAACACTTAGTTCTTCACTGCATAGGAGAATGTGAGCTACATTTAAATAAGGTAAGAATTGCAAATAATGAGATGCAGATATATGAGAAATAAGATCATAATGCTTACTGGTGAGATTCTCATAAGCTGCTGAAACTTTAAGGGGAAAATCAAACATTTTTCTCAACATTGTGGATGAGACTTTTTCATGCTTATCACATTCTCACAAATTTCTCACATCATACGACAGCTGAGAAGATTCTATCCATGGAAAAATGCCGATAGAAGTGTCTGCTCAGTTCCGTGTGTCTGCACACATGAACACGTGATGCCAAGGTTACCACTTCACACTTGCTGTACACGATATTTGTGCCAAACCTGCTCTCTGATATGACAATGTGACATCTAAAAGGAACAGCAAAGATAAGCACAATTCAAATGGATGTTGTTCAGATTGCAGAGAGGGCAAATAATTCTGCAACAGCTAAAGAATTCAAGATATTGGAGAAAAAAATTAGGAGTTGGAGAAACTGAGGAAAACATAGCATATGTTTGGAAAGTGAATACATCAATGGAAGTTGTCAGAATGGATGTTAGGTATTTCTGAACTCTGAATCCCTGGGCTAATGCAAGCAGAAAAATTCGGCATTGCAGATGTCAAGGCCAGCTACAGATGCTGTACGAGGTTTACAAAGACGAGTTATTTTGTAATGTGACAGAAGATACAATTTTATTTAAAAATTAAATTATATATACTTTATGCCTTCATTTGCACATCTTCTGGAGACTGGTTGAAAGAGACAATGTTGTGTTTTTGCATTGACCCTGTTGAATTCAAAGACGAAGATGGCCCTAATTTCTGTGCACTGTTAACAAGATTGCCCAAGAACACATTCATTATTGAAATGTTGTAAGTCAACTTCCCATAAGGCATCTTCCAGCCAACAACCTAAGATAAACTCCTGTGTAGACAGTGCAGAAAAAAACCCTTGAGGCCTTCTATTGTTTACTTTGATTATTTCCACCAGACTTTCCTTATTCCAAAGTTAAAAATCACACAACACCAGGTTATAGTCCAACAGGTTTAATTGGAAGCACACTAGCTTTCGGAGCGACGCTCCTTCATCAGGTGATTGTGGAGGGCTCGACCGTAACACAGAATTTATAGCAAAAATTTGCAGTGTGATGTAACTGAAATTATACATTGAAGAATTGATTGTCTGTTAAGCCTTTCATCTGTTAGAATACAGTATTGATCTACACATGAAAGAAGTGAAACTATCACTGTATTCTAACAGATGAAAGGCTTAACAGACAATCAATTCTTCAATGTATAATTTCAGTTACATCACACTGCAAATTTTTGCTATAAATTCTGTGTTACGGTCGAGCCCTCCACAATCACCTGATGAAGGAGCGTCGCTCCGAAAGCTAGTGTGCTTCCAATTAAACCTGTTGGACTATAACCTGGTGTTGTGTGATTTTTAACTTTGTACACCCCAGTCCAACACTGGCATCTCTGAATCATTCCTTATTCCATGTATCTATGTCCCTGATCCCATCCTCTATCCTGCTTTGGATCTAACTTCCATGCTCTAACCCCTCCCCATTGCCACCATACTCCCCATCCCTGACTCATCTTTGGACCTGCACCTCTGTTCTTCTGCTCCTCTCGTGCTGCAGTTTAACACAGAAAACTGTTGACCTCAGGCACAGCTGCACAAAGCTGCCCACCCATCTTTAAATGAATGTGTACCAGGTATTAAGGAATTCTTATGTCATAATTTGAAAGTAGGATATAATTACCGAATGTTTTAATATAATCAGTATTCAAATCATGGCATGCAAATGTTAAGATCTTGCCAAAGAATGGCATTAGGACTAACCATTCATTGATTTCTACATTTGAACCCCCCATTAGGAATCAAAATATCAGTTCCTATCTAGTTATGTAAGTATGCAGTCCTGTTTCTTGTTCATACAGGTGCTGCAAATTTGCCTATTGAAGTTCAAGTCATACATGTATTCGGATTAGTTCAAGTGGTAAGTTTACTCGCTGAGCTGGAAGCCATGTTTTCAGAAGTTTCGTCACCATACTAGGTAACATCATCAGTGAGCCTCCAGTGAAGCACTGGTTTTATGTCCCGTTATGTGTCTTGGTTTCTTAAGGTGGGTGATATCATTTCCATTTCTTTTTCTCAGAGGATGGTAGATAGGGTGCAAATCAATGTGTTTATTAATGAGTTCTAGTTAGAATGCCAGGCCTCTAGGAATTCCCATGCTTGTCTCTGTTTAGCTTGTCCTACGATGGATGCATTGTCCCAGTCAGAGTGGTGTCCCTTTCTCATCTATATGTAAGGATACTAGTGGTAGTGGTCATGTCTTTTGGTGGCTAGTTGGTGTTCATGTATCCTGGTGGCTAGTTTTCTGCCTGTTTGTCTGATGTAGTGTTTGTTAAAGTCCTTGCATTGTAATTTGTAAATAACATTCATTTTGCTGGTTGTTTATATAGAGTCCTTTAGGCTTATTAGCCACTGTTTAAGTGCGTTGGTAGGTTTGTGGGTTACCATGATGCCAAGGGATTTGAGTAGTCTGGAAGTCATTTCAGAAATGCCATTGATGTAAGATAATGTGGCTAGAGTTTCTGGGCACCTTGTATCTGCTTATTTGGGTTTTTTGTTGAAAAATCGGCGGACTGTGTTTATTGAGTACCTGTCCTTCTTCCTGAATATGCTATATAGGTATTTTTCTTTCAGCTGTTCATAGTTCCTGGGTGTGGCAGTGTGTTGTGGCTCATTAAAGTAATGCCCTGATGCATCTCAGTCTGTGGGTATTGAGATAATTGCTTCTGTAGTTAAATATTTGGTCTGTGTATGTTGGTTTTCTATAGACGCTGGTTTGAACCTTTCCATTAACTGTTCATTCTACTGTGACATTGAGGAATGTGAGTTTGTTATTGTTCTCTTCCTCTTTTGTGAATTTTATGCCATTAGGATATTGTTGATGGTGTTGTAGGTTTCCTCTAATTTGTTCTGTTTTGTAATCACGAAGGTGTCATCTACGTAGCAGACCCAAAGTTTGGGCTGGATAGTTGGGAGGGCTGTTTGGTCGAATCTCTGCCTTACTGCTTCTGCTAAGAAGTCTGATATTGGTGATCCCATGGATGTTCCGTTGATTTGTTTGTAGGTCTTGTTATTGAATGTGAAGTGGGTGGTGACGCACAGGTCTACTAGCTTGAGGATGTTGGCTTTGCTGATGACGTTGATGCTGTCTGGTGTTTGTGTCCTTGGTTCCTCTAGTAGTACAGTCAGTGTTTCTTTGGCCAGGTTAGTGTTAATTGATTGTGAACAGGGCTGTTATGTCAAAGAGACCATTATTTCAACCTCTTCTATCTTGGTGTCTTTGGTGTTCAGGAATTCTTTGGTGGATTGATGGAGTGGCATGAATCTCCTACTAGGTATTTCAGTTTTCAGTGTAGTTCCTTGTCTTCTGGTCTCCTTTTGACATAACAGCTCTGTTCACAATCAATTAACACAAACCTGGCCAAAGAACACTTACTGCACTACTAGAGGAACCAAGGACACAAACACCAGACAGCATCAATGTCATCAGCAAAGGCAACATCCTCAAGCTAGTGGACCTGTGCCTCATCACTCACTTCATATTCGATAACAAGACCTACAAACAAATCAACGGAACACCCACGTGATCACCAATATAAGGTTTCCTAGCAGAAGCAGTAATGCAGAGACTTGAACAATAGCCCTCCCAACTATCCAAAACAAACTTTGGGTCCACTATATGGATGACACAAAACGGAACAAATTAGAGGAAACCTACACCAACGCCAACAATATCATTACTGGCATAAAATTCACAAGAGGAGAAGAACAACAACAAACTCTCATTCTTAGATGTCACAGTAGAATGAACAGTTAATGGAAAATTTCAAACCAGCGTCTATAGACAAACAACACACAGACCAAATACTTAACTACAGAAGCAATCATCTCAATAATCCACAATCAGAGCTGCATCAGGACATTATTTCAATGAGCCACAACACACTGCTGCACTCAGGAACTTTGAACAGCTGAAGATAAATACCTAAACAGCATATTCAGGAAGAAAGGGTACCCAATAAACACAGGCAAAAGATGCTGGAGATTAGAGTCAAGAGTGTGGTACTGGAAAAGCACAGCAGGTCAGCAGCATCCGAGGAGCAGGAAAATCAACGTTTTGGGTTGAAGGGCTTATGCCTGAAATGTTGATTTTCCTGTTTCTCGGATGCTGCCTGACCTGCTGTGATTTTCTAGCATCACGCTCTTGACCCAATAAACACAGTCCACTGATTTCTCAACAACAAACCCAAACAAGCAGACACAATGCACCCAGAAACTCTAACCACATTACCTTACATCAAAAACATTTCTGAAATTACTTCCAGACTGCTCAGACCCCTTGGCATCATAGTGGCCCACAAACCTACCAACACACTTAAACAGCTGCTAATGGACCTAAAGGACCCTTTATAAACAACCAGCAAAACAAACATTTTTTACAAAATACCATGCAAAGACTGTAAAAAACACTACATTGGACAAACAGGCAGGAAACCAGCCACTAGGATATGTGAACACCAACCAGCCACCAAACGCCATGACCCTCTCTCACTAGTATCCTTACATATAGACAACAAAGGACACTACTCTGACTGGCACAACACATCCATCATAGGACAAGCTAAACAGAGAAATGCACGGGAATTCCTAGAGGCCTGGCATTCTAACAGGAACTCCATCAGTAAACGCATCAATTTGCACCCCATCTATCATCCTCTGAGAAAAAGACCGGAAATGATATCACCCACCTTAAGAAACCAAGACACATAAAGAGAAAGTGAGACATAAAACACTACTGCTTCACTGAAGGCTTGCTGATGATGTCACCTAGTATAGTGATGACAAGTCTGAAAACAAACCTTCCAGCTCAGTGAGCAAACTTAGAACCAGAACCTGAACCTGAACCTATGCTACAAATCTTCTCAAAAATCGCAAATTCGAATTAATGTTGCAATACTGAATACTGTTGCATTCCACTTAGTACATCTGCCAATCTCCCCTTCTAACCAATGGCTGCTATTTTCTATAATTTGCCTCTTTCTTTATTACCTATACCTTAGTGATTTAGAATCAGGAACGTTAGTGGATGGAAATCTCCATTTTCTGTTAGCAGTAAAGTTATTTATTGCAGGTGACCTATTTGAAAAATCAGATTGTATCTATAAATCTCTTTTATGTATCAATTATCAAGACTTATTAGTCAATTAAAAATTAATTCAATCTATTTCCTTCCTATATATAGGTTTTGGCTGTTTCCTGATTTTGCCATGAACGTAGAAAAGAGCTGTGTTCTTACCTCTGTAATCGTGCTGCTTCATCTGATCAGTCAAGCAGAGGGACAAGGTACTTGTCTTATAAGTATGAGAACAAATAGTTAAGCATAGTTCATGTATAAATGTATTCAGAATTGATTTATGTCAGTGGTTTTCAGATATTTGGTGATACTTTCTCTTTCTTTAAAAGCTATTCGATTTTATGACCAATTGTGTGAGCACTCAGGATGTCTATAGCTGTTTGCAATGTTTGAGTATATGAATTAGCAACAGGGATGAGCCATTCAGTCTTTCAAGCCTGCTCAACTATTCTGTTAGATCTTGGCTAATCTGGGTATTCCACTTTCCTGCTTACCCCGATAATTTATTAAGAACTTATGAACCTCTACATTAGACATATGCCTCTGCTTCTTCACAATTTGAATAGTTTCAAAGATTCACAACTCTCTTAGAGAAAAGAAGTTCCCTGGTCCTTGCCTAAAATGAATTATTTATTTAGACAGTGACCCCATCGTCTTGATTCTTCAAGAGGAAACTTCCTCTCCATATGTAACCTGCAAGTTCCAGGGAATACAATCCTAACCTGTCCAATCTTTCCTCATTAGACAACCTACCCATTTCGAGTATTACTCCAATAAACATTGTTTCCAATGCACCTTTTCATCCTTCCATTAACAAGGAGATCAATACTGTATATAGTACTGCAGATATGGTCTCACAGATTCCATGTATAACTGAAGCATAATCTTCCTGCCTTTGTACTCAATTTCCCTCACAATAAATGCAAACACTATTAATTTTCCAAACTACTCGCTTTACATGCGTATGGTCCTTTTGTGATTTGTGCACATGGATGCTCTGATACCTGTGCATCTCAGAGCTCTGCAAGCCCTTAGCATTTTAATTTTATGCTTTTTATTCTTCCTGTCAAAATGAAAAATTTCATATTTTTCATATTCTGTTCTATTGACCATATCTCTTTGCCCAGTAGTTAACCCATCTTCATCCCTTTGTAGCGTCTTCAGGTCCTTCTTACAACTTCCTTTCCTACCAAACTTCATTTCATCAGCAAATGTAATAAACATACATTTACCCCGTTATCCAAGTTGTTCATATAAATATAATCGAATTCCTGTCACACAACACTTACCATATCTTGCTAACTAGGGGATTACCCATCTAAGCCTGCTATTTTCTATTAGCTAACCAAACATGTTAGCCCCCATACTTTGAGTTTTATTGTCCATGTTAACCTTTGATATGGTACCTCTTAAAATGCATTCAGGAAATCTAAGTAGATAGAGAACATTTATTGGTGGTTCATTATCTAATAAATGGGTTAAATATGATTTGCCTACAAAACCAGGTTGACTGCCTAAATCGGAGGAGTTTTGGAAAATTAAAGCCAACTCATCCAACTATCTTATAAGTTTTCTTGTTGAAGAGCCTAAGATGAAGTTCATTAAGACTTATTTGCCTGCAATTCCAACAATTTGCTCAATACCACTTCCATTGTGATTGTAACCTTATTAAGTCACTTTCTGTCTTCTATTTCCCGATTTATAGGTATATCTGTATTTTCTGTTGCGACGATCAATAAAAAGTATCTATTTCCTCCATCTGGCATTTCCTTGTGTTGCATTATTCTCCCAGGAGCTTTCTATAGGACCAAGATTCACTTTGTTAACTTGTCTTTTTTAAACATCGACAGGAACTTTTACTGTTTGTTTTTATTGTTCGATCTACCTTTTTCACTAATTTTTCCCTCCTTATTAATTGTTTAGCCATTCATTACTGTTTTTAAAATCCCCTCCAGTCTTCTGACCTGCAGTCCTTTGGTGTTTATGCTTTACCTTTAAATTTGACACTACCCTTAACTTTTGTTTAGTTAAGAATAAGTGGTGGATCCTCCCCTTCAATTTTTTTCTTTCACATTTGAATGTAACTATTTTGTGGAACACCCAACTAAATACTTCCTCAAACTGATATGGGAATTAGAGGTACTGGTTTAATTGCATGATGCAGTTTTCCACATAATTTGACATGTATGGCATTCTTTAGAAAAAATTGCAAACTATGGACAACTCTTACAGTTACTAATCCAGGCATCTGGATGCATATGATACAAAGGAATGTGTATATATGCCATTCCATGCCCCCCCCACCCCCCCAACTCTAATATCATCTACTAAACTGGGAATTTGTCTTGCAAACGTTTCGTCCCCTGTCTAGGTGACATCCTCAGTGCTTGGGAGCCTCCTGTGAAGCGCTTCTGTGCTGTTTTCTCCGGCATTTATAGTGGCCTGTCTCTGCCACTTCCGGTTGTCAGTTCGAGCTGTCCGCTATAGTGGCCGGTATATTGGGTCCTGGACACTACTGGCCACTACAGCGGACAGCTCGAACTGACAACCGGAAGCGGCAGAGACAGGCCACTATAAATGCCAAAGAAAACAGCACAGAAGCGCTTCACAGGAGGCTCCCAAGCACTGAGGATGTCACCTAGACAGGGGACGAAACGTTTGCAAGACAAATTCCCAGCTCGGTGAACAGAACCACAACAACGAGCACCCGAGCTACAAATCTTCTCCCAAACTTTGATCATCTACAAAAATCTTGATTTTAGGTTTCAACTCATTGGTTGAAACCTAATGGCCTTCTCCAGCAAAAGGATTTCCTATATTCCTTAATAACACTATCAATCCATCTCCCTCACATAGAGTCATAGAGTCATTGAGATATACAGCATGGAAACAGACCCTTCAGTCCAACTCATCCATGCTGACCAGATAGCCTAGCCTAGTCTAGTCCCGCTGCCAGTACATGGCCCACATCCCTCCAAACCCCTCCTGTTCATATACAGATCGAGATGCCTTTTAAATGTTATAATTGCACCTGCATCCACCACTCCCTCTGGCAGCTCATTCCATACGTGTACCACCCTCTGCGAAAAAGTTGCCCCTTAGATCTCTTTTATATCTTTCCCCTCTCACCCTAAGTCTATGCCCTCTAGTCCTGGACTCCCCTACCCCAGGGAAAAGACTTTGTCTATTTATCCTATTCATGCCCCTCATGATTTTATAAACCTGTATAGCCTCTGACACTCCATGCCTCATTTGAGGAATAAAGTTACTTTTCCTTTTAAGAATAATTCCATGTAACTGACAGTTAACATGCATACCTCCCCCAACCTCTCAGCTACAGTTTTGCTTAGCCTCACAGCTGCTGTTAGAGCTACATCTAGGTCTGGTATGCTGTCAATCAGGGCTCCTTTCTTTGCATTGATCTTGAGTATTCCATTAAGGTCCATGGATGGACCCTGCAACATCAAGAAATCAGGAGAAAGTGAGGACTGCAGAAGCTGGAGATTAGAGTCGAAGAGTGTGGCGCTGGAAAAGCACAGCTGGTGCATCAGTCAGGCAGCATCCGAGGAGCAGGGGAATCGACATTTTGGGCAAAAGCCCTTCATCAGGAGGTCAATTCTCCTGCTTCTCCGATGTTGCCTGGCTGGCTGTGTTTTTCCAGCGCCACACTCTTTGACATCAAGAAATCAGCTGTCCCAAAGCTGTCCACCCTGTGACAATAGAAACGTCTCGGTCTTTGCGCATCACTCCCATCCTCACCTTCTTCCCTCTGGTCTGAAGAAGAGACATTGCCCATTCTCAATTGCCTTTTATCAATCTTGGCTATTTGACTTCCTTCACCATTCCATCTTCTATTGTGTCTGGTTTGTGAGGGTGATGGAGAAAGGGTTAGGATTTATGAAGCAGTTCAGAATCATCAGCATCTCAGCTGCCTGTCTTGCTTTGCAATTTTTTGGTTCTCAGTTTGCATTCTTACTGATACAGGAATTTAGAAATTTATTCCTTCTAAGAGAATTATTTGCATAAGGGTGTCATATGCAGTCTTTACCTTTTAATGTTTGTATCCAATGGTTGTAGTGCCCAGAGGACAGGAAGAGAGAGATCCTTTATTAAATAAACAAGATTAACATGTTTAAATTCTGTTTTTAAAAAATGGACCTTGTCAAATTCTACAAGTGGCTGCTATGCCCAGCAATTGACAGGAAGAGGTAAACTCATCACTTCCTGGAATGTGACACTTTTGGCATTCTAGCCAAGCCAGCACAAATAACTCATTGGCAACATGTTAATCTCACCCGGTTCTGACCAGCATAATGATCAAAATCCATGGCTTGATTTTGTACAAATGACTCCACTGTCACCTACTGCAAAAGCAGAATTGTTTCTGATGAGGGAGCATTAAAACCATCTTGTTATTTTTGTAACCTCTAATATTCTCTGTTAATTTGCCTTTAGATTTGTACAGTGTATCCCTTCCTGTCATTGCCTGCTTATCATTTCCAATATAAATACTTTCTGTCTTCCTTTGTTTCTACTAAGTTAACATCAGTACAAATTTGATCACTTGCTCCCAGTATTTAGTATAAAATCCTTTCCATTTCCTTAGTTTTGTGGTTTGCTTGAATACCAATCCCAGTATCATTCAGGTATTGACGATCCCACTTCCTTCAGTACTGATGGCAATGTCCCCCAAACCACAATCTACTTCTCACACACAATTTTAGGTCACGTTTTCATTTCTTGAATCTTTGCTTACCATTATAGTGAATTGTGAATTGTATAGGTAACATTCCAGACATTCTTGTTCTGCCTGTGTCATTGGTACCTACATGGATCACAATAACTGGATCCTTGTCGTCCCACTGTAAGTTCCCAGCGTGAGCAAGTGTCCTGAGCCCTGTCTCTAAGTAAGCAACAAAGTTGACTGAACTCATGCTCTTTGCTGCAGAGAATAGTGTCAATCCACCTATCTGTTCTATACTCTAATACCACTCCATTTCTTTATGCTCAAATCAGTTAAATAGCTTCTTTTAAAACACTGTCACAGTGCACAAGCTCATCTTTCATCCGTGTAAAATGAAAGAACCTCAAACATTTTGGACAATTGCAAAGGCTGAAGTTCTTGTGCTTCTGCTTTCTGGAGGCCCTTATCTGCTTCACTCCTAGTCACACCCTCTTTTTGTCACAGTTGATCAAATCAGAAGATCCTGTGCAAAGAAATGCAAATAACAGGTGTATTAGCTGGAATAGATTGTGTGAGTAGTTTTTTTTCCTTCCCTGATGTGACATGCTGTCTTTAATTCAACCTCCAGCTCAGCTTGCCACCCAAGCATGTATAATGGTTTCTGGTTAGGATCAGAGTCTTGGTCTGTCTATTACCTAACTACCTGGCCTTGAGCTAGGAACATTTTGCCAAAATATTTTTCGCCAAATTGTTCTCCTGCCTTTTTCATATGTACAGAAAAAAAACTCTCCAGGAAATTCATAAAATCCCTGCAGTGTGGAAACAGACCATTCAGCCCAACACGTCCACACCAACTCTTCAAACAGCATCCTACCCTACTCCCCTACTTATGCGGTGGCACTGTGGCTCAATGGTTAGCACTGCTGCCTCACAGCGCCAGGGATCCACATTCAATTCCAGCCTTGGGTGACTGTATGGAGTTTGCATTGTCTCCCGTGTCTGCGTGTGTTTCCACCGAGTCCTCTGGTTTCCTCCCACAATCCAAAGGTGCATGGGTGAGGTGAATTAGCCATGCTAAATTGCCCATCATGTTCAGGGATGTGCAGGTTAGGTGCATTAGTCAGGGGAAAATACAGAGTAGGGGAATGAGTCTGGGTGGGTTACTCATCGGAAGGTCAGTGTGGACTTGTTGGGCCAAAAGGCCTGTTTCCACACTGTAGGGATTCTAATTCTAAAAACTCCCCCTCTTACCCTATCCCATTAACCCTGCATTTCCCATGGTTAATCCTCCTAATCTACACATCCATGGACACTATGGGCAATTTAGCATGGCCAATTCACCAGCACATCTTTGGATCTTGGGAGGAAAGCAAAATACAAGTTTCAAAGCCATAAAGTCCTTAGCCTTTTATGTATCATTCACTGTAGGTATACAAACTTATATTGTATATGAATCATAATAGCAGACAGAGCATAAGATGTAGGAGCAGAAGTAAGTCTTTCAGTCTTGTTTCGCCATTCAACGAGATCATGGTTTATCTGACAATCCTCAACTCTACTGACTTCTCCCAATAACCCTTGATTCTCTTACTCATTAAAAATTTGTCTATCTCCAGCTTGAATATACCTAATGATCCAGCCTCAACAGTCAACTGTGGAAAAGAATTCCACAGATTCATTCCCATCTGCCAGAAGATATTCCTCCTTTTGTGTGCATTCTTACTGACACAGGAATTTAGAAATTCATTCCCAATAAGGGAATTATTTGCCTAAGGGTGTGATATCAGTCTCTTTTACTGAGATTATGCCCTCTGGTCTTAGATGTTCCCACAAGGGGCAACAATCTTCCTGCATCTATCCTGTCAAGTCTCATAAGATCCTTCTTGTTTCAATAAGGTTGCCGCTCAGACTCCTAAATTCCAATAAGTGCAGGCCCATCCTACTCAACTTCTCCGCATGATATCGTCCCTCCATATCCAATATCAGCCTAGTGAACCTTCTTTGGGCTGCCTCCAATGCCAGTGTATCTTTCCTTGAATAAGTAGCCCAAAACTGTTCACAGTATTTCGGCCATGGTTAGACAATGCCTTGGATAGTTTTAACAAAACTTCCCATATTTATACCCCATTTCATTTGAAATAAAGGCCAACATTCCATTTACCTTCCTTATTACCTGCTGAAATTGGAGGCTGGTTTTTGTAATTCATGGACAACGACTTCCAATTCCCTTTGTTGTGCAGTCTTTCTCTATTTAAATAATATTTAGTGCCTCCAATCTTGCTTCCAAAGTGCAAACATTTTCTCCATATTATATTGCATCTGCCAAGTTTTTGTTCACTCGTTTAACCTGCCAATATTTCTCTGCCAACTCTGTCATTCTCACCAACTGCAACTTTGAATGAATTAAATTGCCTTCTATTTAACAATACTCAATTTTTATTTTGCCTTATAATACAATAAGCAGAATAGTACAATATACATTATACTCCAAATTTTATAAAGTACTGCTAGAATTCTGCTTGACATAATGCTCAAGACAGATTTTAAACCTTTTATGATATTCTAGTTAGGTTAGATTAGATTCCCTACAGTGTGGAAACAGGCCCTTCAGCCCAACTAGTCCACACCGACCCTCCGGAGAGTAACCTACCCAGACTCATTCCCCCTAACTAATGCACTTAACTCCTACAGGCAATTTAGCATGATCAATTCACCTAACCTGCACATCTTTGGACTGTGGGAGGAAACTGGACCACCCAGAGGAAACCTACGCAGACATGAGGAGAATGTGCAAACTCCACACAGACAGTTGCCCAAGGCTGGAATCGAACCCGGGTCTCTGGTGCTGTGAGGCAGCAGTGCTAACCACTGAGCCATTGTGCTGCCCTCCTAGTGGGCTCAAATTTCCCAAAAAAAAAGAAATATTTTCTTAGTATACATTTGATATGTTGTCTCTCTTTACAATTCTGTTAATTTTTTACCATATCCTCCAATTACCATACAGATCAGAGCATGGAAGCACAGTATTTCAAAAGCTTCAATTGCCACATTTTGGTAAACATCAAATATTTGTGTCACACATTGATTAATTTAACGGAAGAAAATCTACAGGAAAATCTTTCCAAGCAACAAAAAATTTTAATTAATTGACTTCATTTTGTTTTAAAATACAAGTAGCCTCAATGATCTCTCAATGCCTAATTAGAGGAGAATAATGTATTGTGTGCGAATTAATACAAGGCAACTTTACTTAAATGGATCAGATAATATAGATGATAGATGATAATGTTCAGTACCAGGGGTGATTGCTGTTTTCTGAAAGAAGTTTTTAAAAAATTAAGGTCAAAAAACACATTTTATTCTGAATCCAGTTTCCTTCAGAATTTCACAACTTAACAAAGTTCAGTCAAGTGTTTAAAGTATTCTAAAGTAAAACGAGAAAATTGTACTGTTAGTCATGCTTTACTTTATTTGTCATTTTTATGGCAAATTCCAATCAAAACAGTATAAAATTTAAAGCGCAATGTATGCATGCTGCATAAGGAATGTGACTATTACCCACAGACAAAATTATTGTTAGTCTGTGTTCAGATCTTATTATGATATAAGAATTCACTGTTGGGCTCACGCTGTTATATTAACAATTTTAGTATCTTAGTGTTGAATAACATCAATTGTTCATAATATCTGTGCAATATTCTCTTGTGCCCTCCAAACCTTTTAACAGCATGACAATTTCTGTATTCATGTACAGGACAAATGTGTCTTATATGTGCAATATGAACTTCTCTTTGTGATCATCACTTTGATTCTGTCATTTGAAAGTTTAGCTGTACAGGAAATAGAAAAATGACTAGCATTTTTGTATAAAATCTATCTTATAATTGTGGATAAAAGTAAATTTAAAGTAAATACCAGTAGTTGTTAATTATTGGTTCCATTCAGTATTCATTTCAATGAGGAATGTGGCAACAAAGCACTTTTTAGATCAACTGCCCCAGCATGTGCCTTTCTTCTTGCGTTATAGTTTCAATACTACAAAGATAATACCAGAAGATGCTAATGAGGTTTATGAAGGTTGAAGCCTTCATCACAGAGCAAAATATAATGATTCCAGGCAGTCTGGTCTTGACCAGCACAGCTGTTCCACTTGGAAGTGATTTGTGGTTGTTCATCATTATCTGCAATGATAAAGATGCTTTTGTTATTTACAGTACAGTATTATATTGTAGGGGCTTTAACTTATTTCTTTAATAATAAGACATCAATTAAAATTAAAAACATCATGAATGAAGTACAGAAAATATTAGACATACATCTTACCGGAAATCAGCTGAGTATCATTTGTAAATTTCACAGAAGGTTTCTTTTTGTGAGACTCAACAATTTTCTTGCGCTATCATTGCAAATTCATCTCTATGTACCATGGTTCTATGGTGTCTGCTTATCTATGCTAGTTTGATTCTCTCACTCACAAAATGCAGGAGTACTTGTCATTGTCAGGACATCTCGGGATTATTGGCATCGGTGTTTTGAGTAAAAGACCAATGTGCACCCGGTCAAGTACTCAGTAGCAGTTTGTAACATTTCCCCAAGACCATTGGTGCCCCACATTATGGACAAGGGCCTGGAAGTCCTGCTGGATTAGCGATATGGTGGAGAGCCAACTTCTTCTCCTGAGGGCCAGCAGAGAATACCATGAACCCCCAGATCCAGCCAGCCTGGTCCAAAGTTGCCAGTTGAGCAGGTGCAGTCTCCACAGCAGTACCATAAGTCGGTCAATGACTTTTATCAGAGAAAGTGCGATTTCCTTCACCTCATGCTTGCTTTACCTCACCTTCTATTCTACATCACACTCTTTTTATGTTACTGCACCCAACTTCCACTAAGGCTTCTGTTCTTCCTCTCTCACTGTTGCATGCAAACATCTTCTCTCACTCACTCTCTGACACCCCGTCCCCCAGCATACTAACTCTGCCCTGCCTCTCACTCCTTGGGTCACTTCACCACTTTTTCCCCTGTATTACTGTGCAACCCAATTTCATCTCACCCAGCTCCATCTTTTCTTTCATTACAGGAGAAAATAGCCCTGGGAGGGGCTAAGGAGAGGGCAATCCTGATGAAGGGCTTATGCCCGAAATGTTGACTTTCCTACTCCTCAGGTGCTGCGCTTTTCCAGCGCCATACGTTTTGAACTTGCAAAGCTGCCTAACACAGTTACTGAGGTCTCAGAGGATACATTAGCCAGATTAGAGCACTTGTTCGTGAGAATGTTACTGCCACGTCTCGCAGCTGGTCACTGACATTTAAGGACTGCTGGAGACGTGGAATTTGATTAGTGCTAGGCAAGTGAGGACCCCATGGTGTCAGCGATTTGCAACTGCAATGCCTGCACTTGCAGACACCAAGCAGCAGGCAACCTGACATAAAGATTCCCTACAGTGTGGAAACCGGCCATTTGGCCCAACAAGTGCACACTGACCCTCTGAATAGTAATCCACCACAATGCACCTGACCAGCACATCTTTTGATTGTGGGAGGAAACCAGAGCACCCAGAGGAATCCCATGCAGACATGGGAGAGTGTCCAAGCTCCACACAGACAGTCGCCCAAAGCTGGAATCGAACTCAGGTCCCTGGTGCTGTGAGGCAGCAGTGCTAACCACTAAGCAACCATGCTCCCCTTAAAGTTGCAGCATTGCAGTAACACTGTTGAGACCCTGCTGCCTTGGGCATGTGATCGTCTGGCTGCCTTCATCTTCTCACCCATTGTACTCTATGCTACTTTCTCCCCACCCCCACCCTCCTCTAGCTTATCTCTCCATGCTTCAGGCTCACTGCCTTTATTTCTGATGAAGGGCTTTTGCCCGAAACGTCGATTTCGAAGCTACTTGGATGCTGCCTGAACTGCTGTGCTCTTCCAGCACCACTAATCCAGAATCTGGTTTCCAGTATCTGCAGTCATTCTTTTTACCGACATGACTGATCTCTGTATAGCTCTCCAGCTGACTTCCAATGACTCCCTGGACTGGTTACACTGGATCCAGAGGGCTGACCATGGTCCATTGCCCAGGCTATAGAGGTTTGAAGCCCCTGACTCTGGTCACCCTGAGCAGTCAACTGACTATGCTGCAGCCCCTGTACTGCCCTTGGATTACTGAGCCAGGACCCTCCTGTCTGAAGGGTATCTCCTTTGATTTGACTAAGGATGACTCCTCTTAGACTCTGAGATATGGCAAGCACATGTGAAGTACGTGTACATAGTTGGCATATGGTGTAGGTGTGATGTCACACATTGCCATACAGCAATGCGTTTACTCCCTTGACTGGTGACTGCTGATAACAATTACAAGCTGCCTGGCTTTGTGACTGAGCTGAAAGACAAAGCAACACTGCAATACTGTGAGCCTTTAAGCTCTGGCTGAGAGGGTGAAGCACAAAAAAAAGGTAAGGCAGGGATGCTGTGAGCATCAAAGTAGGCACAAATTGAGTGAGCGCTAAGAGATGTACACTGGTCCAGTCCATGAGCTGGGTGCTCTAAATGTCCTGGCAACATTCCAATGAAAGGACCCACTGCACTCTGAAGTTCTAGATTGAAGTGCAGAAGTGGATCAGAGACGTGAATGATGATTATGGTGAGATCCGTACATGTCGGGTACCAGTGTTCATAGACATGTGGTTCATGCAGTCACTGCTGATGAAATGTGCCCTGATATACTGATGCTAGATGTTCAAGATGGAGCTTTGGAGGAGCAAGCAGCGAGCTGGAGTCACCAGGTAACTGCTCTAACTTAGGAATTCTCAGCATCTAGTTTCCATTGAACACAGAATGGGAGTCTGTGTATTAACGAGCAAGATTAGATTATAATGAAGCTATTCATAATAATAATCGAAGAGAAGAAGTCTTTCCATGCTCACAAGCGAGATTCTTGGCTTGCTGATCAACACTTAATTGGAAAATGAGACATTTTGCTCTCCGTATTGAAAAGGTTCTTGCTGGATATCTCACCCAATTTCATGACTTTCCCAAAATGTCCCCACTGTTCAGGGGCTGGGAAGATTCCACCAAACAAGTATGTTCGCATTTGAAAGAAAATTAAGAGAGGAAGGTAACCATACATGTCTGCTGCTACAATGGAGTTAGTGGAGGAACAGGTCAGTACTCATATGCGGATATTGGAACTTTCTGCCCGATTTATACCAGAATGTTGATCACTGTAATTTTTAATGCAAAATCTAAGCTATTATAGGTCTGGAATAAAAACAAAGAGATCAAGAAACTCAGCAGTTCTGACTGCATCTGAAGAAAGAAAATAAGTTAATGCTTTGAGTCTAGAATGACTCCTCTTTGGAAATGCTGACTCGTCTGCATTGGAAATAAATTGTAGGGTTTCATCTGCATGACTAAAAGCAAGAGTGAAAAAGAGGATTAGAAGAAGCTTTTAAAGTATAGAGAAGTTTAAAGGCAAGGAAAGCAAAAGGTAAAGGAAGACATTTTGGCGATATGGAAGCAAGATGACTGAATGCTCTGCTGATTGTGGAAGAAGGAAAGGGAAGATTGAAAGATATTGAAAGATAAAGTTAGATAAGAATGTGTATGAATGGAATATAAGTTTGGGGGAACCTGTGATGATACTGTGGCTTTAAGAGCTTATTTTGTCCTTTTTTTTAAAAGAGAAGTTGTAAGACAGAGACACCGAGCAGTCTACCAAGACCACCTGAGTAAGCAGCTTGGAAAGCCTTAGTTTTTTTTAACAACTTGAATAGATGTGACCCGCTCTCTCAGATCCAGATTTCTGAGTTTTGTTTTTTCAGGAGCATCAGGCGCTGTTGGGGTCTCAACAGAATTGAAAGTTTCAGTAAATGTCTTCTGGCTGTTACTTTCTGTGAATTTTCTCTTGATGTCCTTTTCCTCTTGGATTAGAGATCTGCATGTGAGAATCTGTGTCTGAATTTGCCTTTTTACCAAGGGGTGTGTGCATGGGATATTACTAGTTTGGAACAGTTAATTAGTAATAGTTACTGTGTCTATTATTCAGTTAAGTTTTTCAATAGAGTTGTTATTCTATGTTTTGTTTGTATTTTAAGTATGGTGTTTAAATAAATGGTGTTGTTACTTAATGTTTGATCGGTCACATTACATTCTGGAACACAGCTCTTCACATTTGCCTTAAGATAAGAGAAAGTTAGAGTCTGAGCTACCTTCTTAAAATATTTTGAGGGATTCTGGTCTGATGCATAACAAACCTGAGTGAGCACCTGGAAGGGATCTGAGTGTGTGTGTCTCAGCTTTTGAACTTATGGCCAGGCTTAAAGTAGAGTATAATTTCTCTTACCAATACTCAGTTGAATAAAATTCTCACTTATCCAGAGCATGATGTCAGATAGACTCTCTGAGAGTAGAATATTAATTCTGATCACTCAGGTCATTCTCATCAAATCAGCATCGTTATTCTCTTATATTTTTGTTGTTAGGGTCTGACTGGTGACTTCACAGACTGGTGAAGTCACAACAAACACAAAACTGGAACATTTTAATAAGGGAGCTATCACTCTTTTACTGCTTTTCAGATCTCTATCTCAGATTTAAAATTAACAATTTTCAAATTGTTCATCATAATAACATCCACTGTATTTTCTCCCTACGGTTGCAGTCCTAAACTAGAGATTTAACTTTAACTTAGAAGGAACATCTCAGTAATATCAGGTTTTCCCAGTTCCCAGTTAATTGAGTATTCTTTCATTGAAAATTTTAAACAATTATCTTTTCCTTTTTAGCCTCCTCATCTTGCAGTTTTTCTTTTTATTTTCCCCCTCAATTTATAGCTTTTTCATTCCTGCTCTACACTTACACTACCCTCCTTCTTTCCCCTGCAACCTCCTCTCCTCCCCCTTCCCAATTTCACTCCATTTCCTTCCTCATTCCAATCATTACTCACTAATTGCCACCTATTGGTCTATTAGTAGCTCCTGAAAACCAATAAATTGCCTCTCCAGCAAATCTAAGAAGTCCCTAAAATATATTTTGTTATGGTGCCAGTTTCCAAGAAGTTGATCTGATTAAATGATATGAACAAATTATGCAACTATTTGACAACACCATGGTTGTAAAGCCATCATGCTAGAACCTGTACTTTCAATGGCCATTATAAATAGAAACATGAACTACAAAAGTGAAATATTTTTGTTGAACTCATATAAAACAGTTGGATCCCCTGAGATTATGGTTTCTAATTCTTTGGTGGAAGAAGGGTTTGAAGGCTTTGTGGAGACTTTAAAATAATTTTACTAGTGTAGCTGCAGGGTTGAGCAACTACAGGAATTATTCTCCTTCGAACCAAAAAATACAAAGGGACTTGACAGTATTGAATAAAATCATGAATAAATGTGTACATTATTATAGGCTGAATCACAACTGCTTCCAGTGGCTGAAGGTATGATTGAGAATTATACGGACCAGATTTAACTTCAAAGGTTGACTGGCAAGAAAAAACAAACTTAATGGTAAGGTCGTAGGGAGTGCTGCTGCACAAAGAGACCTTGGAGTGCAGGTTCATAGCTCCTTGAAAGTGGAGTCGCAGGAAGATAGGATAGTGAAGAAAACGTTTGGTATGCTTTCCTTTATTGGTCAGAGCATTGAGTACAGGAGTTGGGAGGTCATGTTGCAGCTGTACAGGACGTTGATGCATTTCTGATCTCCTTCCTATCGGAAATATGTTGCGAAACTTGAAAGGGTTCAGAAAAGATTTACAAGGATGTTGCCAGGGTTGGAGGATTTGAGCTATAGGGAGTGGCTGAACAGGCTGGGGGTGACCTTATAGAGGTTTACAAACTCATGAGGGCATGGGTAGGATAAATAGACAAAGTCTTTTCCCTGAGGTGAGGGAGTCCAGAATTAGACAGCATAGAATCAGGGTGAGAAGGGAAAGGTATAAAAAAGACCTAAGGGGCAACTTTTTCCTGCAGAGGGTGGTACATGTATGGAATGAGCTGCCAGAGGAAGTGGTGGAGGCTAGTAAAATTGCAACATTTAAGAGGCATTTGGATGGGCATATGAATAGGAAGGGTTTGGAGGAATATGGGCTGGGTGCTGGCAGGTGGGACTAGATTGGGTTGGGATATCTGGTTGGCATGGACGGGTTGGACCGAAGGATCCGTTTCTGTGCTGTACATCTCTATGACTCTATAAACACAACATGAGGAAAAACGTTCACAAAAAGTGTGGTTTTGGAATAGACTCCCCCACTCAACTTGCAGTAGAAGATACAAACTGGTGTTCGAAAGGAAATTGCATAAAACGTTTAAGACACAGCAGAGCAGGGAAAGATCAGTAGCAGGGAGGAGGTGGTAGGACAAAATGCATTTTTCTTAGAGAAAACTGATGCAGACTCAATACACAGATTGACCTCCTTCTGTGCTGCACCATTCTGTTCTGTTTGATCCAAACATGGGAACAGGGGATGCTAAGGACCCATCTTTTCTGTCCCTTGCTCCGCCCTCTGAAGCACTTTATCATTTTCAAATTATCTTTGTTTTTTTGCTAAGTTTTGTCATCATATCATGAATGGTGGAGCTTAATGCCCAGGCTCTGAAAACTTAGTAACTTTCACATGGGAGCAATTTACTTTGCAGCTTTCAAGTTATCCAGCCGTCCTACAAGTGCAGTGTGGAATAGGTGAATAGAATCCCAAGTTTTGCAACATGATACACTTCTGGACTCAAGACTCATCCTCATGCTTTATTAATATGTTATTCAAGTAACATTTAATCCTCACCATTTATTTACATCTTTAAACATGCTTATATATTTACTTGAAATACTTTGTTTTAATTATTTTGTTTGTACAATTAGGGAGATTGAAATTAACTGTTCTGTCTGAAGATAGACTGCAGATGAAATGGAAAGAGGTTGATGGAAACAGACAGGGGTATAAAGTACGAGTAAAACCATCTGCAGGTAAGGGGACTTTTATTTTTACTCTGGCGAAAAGTAAATTCGACATATGCATTTTTGTAGTTTTCAAATCTAAGTCTCCAGCAGTTTAGCATCTCATGCAAGTTGTTCGTGTGCAGTGAATACCCGTCAGATGTTTGAACATGGAGTGTCGAGTAGATGTGGTCATTAGTCATCTCAAATCTATCCTCACCTTATATTGATGAACGGTGGTCTTCATCTGTCTGTCCTATGCTCTTAGGTCATGGACTTCTGTTCATCTCTGTGTATGGGTAGCATACTACAGAGGATTGCCATTGCCTTGTGTGGGGTGGATGACAAGGAGACTGCCTGCCATCAGGCACATTAGAAGAATTTGCAAGCTGATAATCAATATTGTTGGCAAAGTTATGAATCTACTTTCTGCAGCCATCAAGTCCTGGTGTGGGACTCAAACCTGGACTGCACTACAAGTCAAATACAAAAAAACCAATGACTTTTGTAATTCAGGTCAATGGAGAACAATCAGGATTGGAAATATTTGCTGATATTCTCCGTCCTACCTTAGGGATGCTAAGGCCAATTATAATATTCTTTCTGTTGCCCTGACAAGATCAATTAACAACAATAACCAGTGAGTGAACTGGTGAATGGCCCTTCTGAGGTACATTTCATATTATTACAAGGAATCATGTAGGCACAATAAGATTATTAAAGTAAGATTGCATGGGGTTCAGGATGAGCTTGTTGATTGGATACAAAATTTGCCAAACAACAGGAGACAGAGTGCTGGTGGAGGGTTATTTTCAGATTGGAGGCCTGTGATCAGCGATGTTCCACAGGGCTCAGTGATGGGTCCACTTTTGTTTGTCATTTATGTAAATGATTTAAAGAATATGGTTAGTATGTTTGCGGATGACACCAAATTGGTGGTATAGAGGACAATGAAGGAGGTTATCTAAGATTACAAAGAGATCTTGATCAGTTGGCTCAAAGGGCTGAAAAGAGGCAGATAGAGTTTAATTTGGATAATGTGAGATATTGCATTTTGATAAAACAAAATTTAATACAACTTAAAGTAGGGTAGTGTTGTAGAAAGAGAGACAGGGATTCAGATACATAATTCTTTGAACTTGGCATCACATGTAGACAGGATGGTTAAGAGGGATTTAGCACACTAACCTTCATTGCTCAGGTCTTTGAGTAAAGGAGTTGTGATGTCCTGTTGAAGTTGTACAGGACATTTGTGAGGCCTCTTCTATATTACTGTGTCTAGTTCTAGTCACTTTGTTATGTTAAGAATAGTATTAAGCTGGAGATGGTTCAGAAAAGATTTGCAAGGATGATCTGGGAATGGAGAGTTTGAGTTATAAGCAGAGGCTAGGACATTTTTCACTGGAGATTAGGAGGTTGAGGAGTGACCTCTATAAAGGTTTATAAAATCACGAGGGGCATAGATAAGGTCAATGGCAGGTGTCTTTTCTTTAGGGAAGGGAGATTTCAAGACTAGGGGCATATTTTTAAGGTGAGAGGAGAAAGTTTTTTAAAAAACCATGGGGTTTTGTTTACACCGAATGGTTTGTGTTTGGAATGAATTTCGAGGTGAAGTGGTGGGCACAGGTACAGTTGCAATATTTAAAAGATATTTGGATAATTACATGAATAAGAAATATTTTGAGGGATATGGGCCAGGAGCAGGTAGGTGGGACTGGTTTAATTTGGGATTATGGTCGGCATGGACTGGTTGGACCAAAGTGTCTGTTTCCGTGCTGTATGGCTCTATGAAACTGAGCAAACTAAGATCTTTCATCTTCTTTAGTTTCCTGCCCAAAGGCAGGTTGTACCTAACACCTCCAACATGGGTACTGCAAAAGCTTGCCTAGCTGGAATGAGAAGCTATATCTTGTACTGTTGGCACCATCTGATTCACAATGGCTGTTCAGCCAACTGAACTAACCAGCCTTTCCAACCCCACCCCAATGAACCTTAGTTTGTATGACCACAGTCACTATGTTATATGAGCATCATGTAGCCTGGAGCTATAGATAGATACAAATTGGAGACTCTACTATTTCTATCAGGAAGCTGACCATGTATCTCACCTGCCTTCATTAATATACACTTTTGTCAAATGTTGGAAGTATTTGCAAGTTGTTACTCAACCTGTTCATCTGCAGCATGATGCACTTTCCTTGAGCATCCAAGTCCTGGAGTGAGACTTGAACCCAGAACTTCTAGCTCCAAGGCAGGGGCACAACCACTGCACCACATAATCTCTGCAAGAGTTTTTATATCAAGTTGAAATACCTTAATATTTTCTAAGCTTTCACTCGTTCACAAGAATGGAAAAGTTTATTTGGCAATATTTCATTATCTAGTGAAAAGAAAGCTGAATCAGTGTAGGAATTCTCCTTTCGGCAGTTTAACATTAATTTTCACTGCATTAAACTGGGAGTTTAATGCCCCCCCCAACTCCTTCCAACACTGCCACCCAGCCCCCCAACAATGCCCCCCCCATCTCCGCCCAACACAGCCATCCAGCCCCCCCAACACTGCCCGCCCAACACCGTCCAACACTGCCACCCGGTCCCCAACACCGGTCCCCCCCCAATCTCGTCCAACACTGCCACCCGGCCTCCCAACACTGCCCCGCCAACCCCGTCCAACACTGCCATCTGGCCCCCAACACCGCCCCCCCCAATCCCATCCAACACTGCCACCCGGCCCCCCAACACTGCCCCCCAACACCGTCCAACACTCCCACCCGGCCCCCAACACCGTCCCCCCCCCATTCCTGTCCAACACTGCCACCCGGCCCCCAACACCGCCCCCCCAATCCCGTCCAACACTGCCACCCAGCCCCCCAACACCGTCCCCCCAACCCCGTCCAACACTGCCACCCGGCCCCCAACACCGCCCCCCCCAAACCCATCCAACAGTGCCACCTGGCCCCCCAACACCGCCCCCCTCAACACTGCCACCCAGCCCCCAACACCGCACCCCCAACCCCATCCAACACTGCCACCCGGCCCCTCAACACCGCCCCCCTCCCTGTCCAACACTGCCACCCGGCCCCCCAACACCGCCCCCCCCCAACTCTGTCCAACACTGTCACACGGACGCCCAACATCGCCCCCCCAATCCCATCCAACACTGCCACCCGGCCCCCCAACAACACCCCACCAACACCGTCCAACACTGCCACCCGGCCCCCGACACCGCGTCCCCAAACCCATACAATACCGCCACACGGCCCCCCAATACCGCCCCTCCAACACCGCCACCCGGCCCCCCAACACCGCCCCCCAACCCTGTCCAACACCACAACCCGCCCCCCCCAACCCCGTCCAATACTGCCACCCAGCCCCCCAACACCGCTTCCAACCCCGTCCAACACTGCCACCTGGCCCCCCAACATTGCATCCAACCCCGTCCAAAACGGCCCCCAACCCCGTCCAACATTGCCACCTGGCCCCCCAATATCGCCCCCAACCCCGTCCAACACTGCCACCCGGCTCCCCCATCACTACCCCCCCAGCCCCGTCCAACACTGCCACCCGGCCCCCAACACCGGTCACCCAACCCCGTCCAACGCTGCCACCTGGCCTCCCAACACCGCACCCCCAACCCCGTTCAATACCGCCACCCGGCCCCCCAATACCGCCCCCCCCAAACCTGTCCAACACCACCCCCCCAACCCTGTCCAACACCACAACCCGGCCCCCACAACCCCGTCCAACAGTGCCACTCGGTTCCCCCATCACCGCCTACCCCAACACCGTCCAACACTGCCACCCGGCCCCCAACACTGCTTTCCTAACCTTGTCCAACACTGCCACCTGGCCCCCCAACACTGCCCCCCCAACCCGTCCAACACCGCCACTTGGCTCCCCAACACCGCGCCCCCAACCCCATCCAACACCGCCACCCGGCCCCACAAAACTACCCCCCCGGCCCCCCAACACCAACACCCCAAACCCCGTCCAACACCACCACCCGGCCCCCCAACCCCATTCAACACTGCCACCCGGCTTCCCAACACTGCCCCACCAACCCCGCCCCCCCAACCCCGTCCAACACTGTCACCCGGCGCCCCAACATCGCCCCCAACCCCGTCCAACACTGCCACCCGGCCCCCCCAACGCCACCCTCCCAACCCCGTCCAACACCGCCACCCGGTCCCCAACTCCAACACCCCCAACCCGTCCAACACCGCCTCCCGGCCCCCAACCCCATTCAACACTGCCACATGGCCCCCCAACACCGCCCCCCAATCCCATCCAACACCGCCACCCAACTCCCCAACACTGCCCCACCAACCCCATCCAACCCCGCCCCACCAACCCCATCCAACCCCACCCCCCCAACCCCATCCAACACTGTCACCCGGTGCCCCAACATCGCCCCCAACCCCGTCCAACACTGCCACCCAGCCCCCCAACACCACCCCCCAACCCGTCCAACACTGCCAACCGGCCCCCCCAACACTGCCTCCAATCCAATCCCGTCCAACACTGCCACCCGGCCCCCCAACACTGCCCCCAACCCCGTCCAACACTGCCACACGGCCCGCCCAACCCCACCCCCCAACGCCGTCCAACACCGCCACCGGGCCCCCCCACCCCGCCTCCAACCCTGTCCAACACTGCCACCCGGCCCCCCAAATCTGCCCTCCCAGCCTCGTCCAACACTGCCACCCGGCCCCCCCAACACCACCTCCAACCCCATCCAACACCGCCATCTGGCCCCCCAACATCGCCCTGAACCCTGTCCAACACTGCCACGCGGCCCCCCAACACTGCCTCCAACCCTGTCCTACACTGCCACCTGGCCCCCCAACACTACCTCCCCAACCCTGTCCAACACTGCCACCTGGCCCCCCAACACCACCTCCCCAACCCCGTCCAACACTGCCACCCAGCCCTCCAACACCACCCTCCCAACCACGTCCAACACTGCCACCTGGCCCCCCCAACACCACCCTCCCAACCACGTCCAACACTTCCACCTGGCCCCCCCCAACACCGCCCCCCAACCCTGTCCAACAATGACACCCGGCCCCCTAACAACGTTCCCCCCCCCAACACCGTCCTACACTGCCACCCGGCCCCCCCCAATACCGCCCCCCCAATCCCATCCAACACTGCCCCCCACCCGCTCCCCAACCCCGTCCAACACCGCTTTTTATGGGGTAAGTCTCCAAATAGCACACACACGCACAAACACACAGCCACACACACAACGTTTTACTGCAACGTTTTGGCAGGTTCCACGTTTGTCCTGTACACGACAATGTTGGAGAGATTATCTGGAGAAGTGGTGTTTAAGGTACACCCCTCTGTAGAACTCCAGGGAAAGTGTGTTGAGAGAGAGAGGGCAGGAGGTCAGTCATTTGGAGACGGTGCCTGTTTAATCACTGTAAACAAATGACATGATCACCGTTGGAAACACGTCTTTGATATAATGTTTCTATCGGGACCTCGAGATCTCCTTCGGATAATCCGATTTTTAGGTAATTTGTATTCGGATAATTGAGGTTCCTCTGGAGTAAGCATTGACAATGGTAAGTATAGCACTAGCATACTGTTCACTACCTTCAGTGACAGGGTCGAGCCCATTGAAACTAAAATATGAACTTCATTAGGAGGGATGGGGTTTAATATTTGTTGTCTTTAGCTTCCTTTTCAGAGCTGTATATGATCAATGGTTGGATGTTCCTCTAGTTTTGTGGTCAAAAAGAATATTTCCATCCAACAATGCTTGAATTTAAGCTGAACATTAAAAAGATGGCCTGACACTAGAGTTTTTTTTTGTGTTATCATAGCTTATTCATTTAGCATCAGCTTTAACTTCCTTCAGAGTACCAATCTGCTAGTTACAGAAAGATACAGTATTAGAAATTCTACTACTGATTTGTAGTTATATAATCTCACAATCTTTAACTTTATTATTGATTTGGGCTTCTCATCCATAATTCTGCTGCTTCCTGCTTACCCTTCAGCCCTGTGTTCACTGATATTCAATAGTAACTGATCTACCAATACAGGTGTTCATCTCACACATTTAATTCCCACTCTGTGCAATGAAAGAACAAATAACACAACTTAATGGATCAATCCAAATTTCTCACAATTCATATTAATCTCTGTTTTCAAAGTAGTTCCATGCTCTTTTTTTCTTATCTGTCTCTCCTCATCTCTGTAATCTCCTCCAACACTGCACTCGTACTTCTTCCACTTAAAATGCCCTATCATTGATCGCTGTCCCTTTAGCCAAGGTATCAGACCATGGAATTTGCTTCCTACCATTCTCCATCTTAAAGATGCTCCAGCCAAATCTTTGGCCTCAGTTTTAATGCTTCCTGCTTAGGTTCAGTGTCAGTTTGCATCTGATTATACTCCTGTGGAATGCCTTGGACATTTTAAAAGTGCTGTATAAATTCAATTCACTAATGTTTATAAATCGTTAATGAAAATAATGAGATTGCTCTTACATATAAACTGGTAAATGTAGATTTTTTGAGAATTTACAGTTTTGCTGTCTGACTAACAACTGGCTTCAGCAATTTAACTGCAAGAAACTGTCATGTGGACATAGCAATTCTTGATCAAAGTTATTGAACGGTTCAACATCAAAGTGTCTTTGAAATTGTAATGAAATTAATTGCTGTGATCAAAGAATTTTCTCAATCGGTTTTATTTTATGCACAAAAAACCCACAAAAATTGCGTTCTCAAGAATTGAACATCTTGACGCCAAGTATTCCCTGATTTTGTTAGCAAATTAATCATTGAGAAAAACAGACATTTTCTTGCTTTTCATTAAAAGAGGAATTTCATCCCATAAATATGTTCCTGAACATTTTAGTTTATAAAGCTGAAGTAGCTGTTCCATTTTTTAAACATGAAGTCAGTTACAAGTTGTATTCCTATGTATGTGAGGAGCTGCAGCATGCAAAAAGAAGCAAACCTGATTTGAATACCTTTCATATCAAGTATGTTCTCTGGCTGCTTGCCAAAATAGTACTACATGTCTGTACAGATTAGTTACTATAGAAAAGACATCAATATACTGATGGAAGAGTGCCAAAAACATTTTTAAAGTGCTTTGGCTGATTGATAAAATGGTCAAACTTTGGTTTGTTCCCTCAAGGGTTCATCTGATAGAATATCTCTACATACACTTTAACCTGCATATTTCCAAGCCATTATAAACCACTTGTTGCATGCAGTATTGTTGTGCTCACATACACTAATATTTATTTATTAAGTCTTCAAAAGTAGCAGTTACTATTCCAGATATGGCAGTTTGCAGTAGTGAACAATATCTGCCAGTTGTGGAGTCTCACAAAATAATGGCTTGTTCTCTGCTTATTTTGAATCAGTTCTTTGCTGTCTATCCCATTGGCAGCTGATAACTCAGCATGGTGCTAATTTCTCCACACTTGCATGATACTGACTTGCTGCATTTAATCCTGCAGCTTTCCACTTCATTGTTTTTCCAAACATTACTATGAAGTACCAGCTAATCAAAACTTCAACAGTGATAGATGTATACATATAAAGTTGTATACATATAAAGATCTCAATTGATCTTTCAAATTTTCCCCTCTCAGCTGATGAATAAATCATTAATGTTCCAGAATTTTTCAAATATTATCCATCACAAATTTATATTGTTGATTAAATTTGCTGTCTTGTTGTAAAAAGATAGTAAAGATGATATTTCATGCTACCACAGTTTATGCTTTTAAAGAGGCTGAAGCTGGGAAGTTGCTCTAGAATGCTATTATATCAAAATAAGGAGCCTTGATTTCATTTTAGTGATGGCAAATGCCTCAATCAGTAACCATGATGATACTTTCGCACATTTTGCCTTGTTTATTTAACAGGTACCTTAGACCGGGAAATAATCTTGAAGACAAATATAGCAAAAGCAACGGTTGTTGGCCTTTCTCCCACTCAAGAGTACACACTGCAAATATTACTATTAAATGGAACACGGGAACATCACTATGCCAAAAGGAAATTCATTTGTAAGAATGTAGTTTGCAATCTCCTATTGTGTTCTATCACTTTTCTATAGTCTGGTCAGTAGAAATATTGAAACTTTGTATACAAGAGTAAAATGAATGTAAATATATTCTTTCTTGAAGAACTAACAGTTCTTTTTTACTTATTTATGAGATGTGGGCATCCTAATTGCCCTCCAGAAGTTGGAAGTAAGCTGCCTTTTTGAAACACTGCAATCCATTTAGTCGAGGTAGACCCACAACTGTGAAGGAGGGAGTTCCAGGATTTTGACCCAGTGACACTAAAGGAACAGAGATATGTTTCCAAGTCAGGATGCTGAGTGCCTTGAAGGGGAACGTGTTGGTGGTGTTTGCATGTATCTGCTACCCTTGTCCATCCAGATAATAGTGGTCATGGGTTTGGAAGATGCTCCCCAAGGAGCCTTGGTGAATCTTGTAGGTGATACACATTGCTGCGACTGAGCATTGATGGTGGAGAGAGTGAATGTTTGTGGATGTGGTGCGAATCAAGTGAGCTGTTTTGACCTGGATGGTGTCACGCTTCTTGAGTATTGTTGGAGCTGCACTCACCCAGCATAGTGGTTAGCATTCTATCACATTACTGATTTGTGTCTTTATAAATGATGGGCAGTCTTTGAGGAGTTAGGAGGTGAATTATTCGCTGCAGGATTGCTAGCATCTTACTTACTTTTGTAGCCACAGCATTTGTATGACTAGTACAGAATAGTTTCTGGACAATGGTAACTCCCCAGGATGTTGATAGACTTTTCTCAACCAGTATTCTTTTATAGTGTAGGATTGAGCAATGGTAATTCCATTGAGTACCAAGTGACAGTTGATAGATTCTCTCTTATTGAAGATGGCATAAAGGTCACACCCTGTAGATTTTCTTTATTTTGGACTGTGGATCAAAACCAGTTGTGGAGGCTAGGAGTCATCAAAATGACAACAACTCTCTAATTCGCCACTGGGAAGGTGAACAGAGTGCATGAAAAATACAGGGCATTATCCTTCAGACTGCAACAGAGAAAGGGTCTCTCACTCTCTTTCTCTCTGGTGAAGTAAAACTTGAAAGGTAGCTAGCTATTCTCCCCAGTCAGTTGTTCTAAGCCATTGCCTTTTACCAGTGACTGAAGGACTGAACAATTAATGTGCTACTTTCTCTGTGTCTGCAGTAAAACTCTGAAGGACCTTATTAAAGAATAAGAAACTCAGAGATCAGAAGGACCTGGGAAGCAAAAGGCTACCTCATTGAATCTTATAAATTGGTGCCATTGAACTATGTTTCATCATATCTTTTCCTTTTATACCGAACAGTCATGTTTGTTTGTTTGTCTGTATGGGTAAATAGGGATTTAAGAAAGGGTTTAGAGATTCAGGTCACAGAGTTATATGTTGATAATTCATAATATTGCTTGGTTTTGATCACAATTGATTTCTTTTCAATAAATATTAGTTTCCCGTTAAATCCAAAAACCTGGTCAGAGTTTTCTGTTAACCTGAGATCACCAGACATGAAAATTCAGGACTTTGAGTAATTTAATTAATTAAATATTTAACTCGTATGATTGTCCTGGGAGTAGTAAGGCTCCAATAGCAGTGCACCTTCCTAAGTTTTTTTAATTGACTTCTTGTGGGAAGTGAGCATTGTGGCTGGCCAACATTTATGGCCTGTCCCTAGTGGCCCATGAGAAGATTGTAGTTAGCTGCTTTCTTGAACTATTACAGCCCATCTGCTGCGAGTTGACCCATAATGCCATTAGGGAGGGAATTCCAGGATTTCGACCCAGGGACAGTGATTGAACAGCAATAGATTTCCAAGTCAGGATGGTGACTGACTTGGAGGGGTATTGAAAGTAGTGGTATTCCCATGTACCTGCTGCCCTTGTACTTCAAGATGGAAGTGGTTATGAGTTTGGAAGATGCTGTCTGAGAATCTTTGGTGAATTTCTGCAGTGCATCTTGTAGATAGTATACACTGCTGCTACTGAGGGTTGATGGTGGAGGAAGTGGATGCTCGTGGATGTAGTGCCAGTCAAACTGGCTGCTTTGTCCTGGATGGTGTCAAAATTCTTGAGTGTTCTTGGAGCTGCACCGATTTGCTATTTCTAGAAACAATTACTATTGAAATAACCTCAGTATATAGGTAAAAACAATGACTGCAGATGCTGGAAACCAGACTCTGGATTAGTGGTGCTGGAAGAGCACAGCAGTTCAGGCAGCATCCGAGGAGCAGTAAAACCGATGTTTCGGGCAAAAGTCCTTCATCAGGAATAAAGGCAGTGAGCCTGAAGCATGGAGAGATAAGTGAGAGGAGGGTGGGGGTGGGGAGAAAATAGCATAGAGTACAATAGGTGAGTGGGGGAGGGGATGAAGGTGATAGGTCAGGGGGGAGGGTGGAGTGGATAGGTGGAAAAGAAGATAGGCAGGTAGTTCTTGTAGAGAGAGGAGTTTCCTCATTTCCCCTTCCCCCACCTCACCCCAGTTCCAAATTTCCAGCTCAGCACTGTCCCCATGATTTGTCCTACCTGCCTATCTTCTTTTCCACCTATCCACTCCACCCTCCCCCCCCCCCCCGCCCTATTACTTTCATCCCTCCCCCACTCACCTATTGTACTCTATGCTACTTTCTCCCCACCCCCACCCTCCTCTAGCTTATCTCTCCACCCTTCAGGCTCTCTGCCTGTAT
Source organism: Chiloscyllium punctatum (assembly GCF_047496795.1). Lineage (NCBI taxonomy): Eukaryota > Metazoa > Chordata > Chondrichthyes > Orectolobiformes > Hemiscylliidae > Chiloscyllium > Chiloscyllium punctatum. The sequence goes on along the minus strand of NC_092775.1, from coordinate 41,174,730 downwards.
TCCTGATGAAGGGCTTTTGCCTGAAATGTCGATTTTGCTGCTCCTCGGATGCTGCCTGAACTGCTGTGCTCTTCCAGCACCACTAATCCAGACATGAGAATCTGTCAATATTGAGTTACAGTTGAAGCAGTTTGAGCATGAGAAGTGAATGAAGAAGTTAGAGCTGGCAGACGAAGTCAAACAAAAAGCAGGAAAAAAATAAGGAAAAGGAGATGAAAATGAAAAGAATGAAAATGGGATATTAAATTTCATATTGCCAAAGGAAAAAGAAGAGGAAGGGACAATTCACAAATATAAGCTTTAAACAAGCAATATAATTTTATAAACTCCTGTTACACATACGTAGACAAACAAATGGGGAACTTAGGTTATTGATCGAGACTGAAAAACTGGATAGTTAGTTCAGTGATCTTCATTTCCTGATTCTGATGTTGAGATGATCTTAGATTAGATAGCCAAGCCTTTGGTGTTCAGCTGTCTTTCTCTGGAAAATTCCACTGGTTTTTAAGTACAGACTGATTCACTTGGGAAGCGTCTCTGATTTAACAATTCAAAGATCACAGCTCACGGCAACAGTGCAGGAAAGGTAACTGGTTTTCTTCAAGACTAAACAGCAGAGAACAGGCAGCTTCTGCTCAGAAGAAAGTAGCACACCCTTCCATGTCTTTCTCTGTCTCTGTATCTCTGTAACTTGCTTCTAATTCCATCCTGTTCAGTTAGCTGAGAAGCAATGAACTTCACTTTTAAGCAAGTCCTTAGCTCCCGATTGTCAGCAATTGCCAGAGCCCATAGCCGCAAAACAGAGTTCACATAGGTATCAACTTTCTTGTTGTGAAATTATGCCGCCAACCTGGTAAATCCTTGTGTTTTGTAAAGTAATGGTTCTTTTTCCGTGCAGGCCACAGTTTTTAAAGACACAGAAATAAAAGACATGATTCTTATAAATTATAGTCCTTAAAATATCAGTAGAATATTACCACCTTCTCAAAGGCAATAAGGAATGGACAGTAAATGCTGACCCTACCAGTATTGTTTAAATTGCATTGTAAGAACATAATGGTACTGTGACACCCCAAGGACTGCAGTGATTCAATAAGACAGCTCACAGTCACCTTGCGCAAGGCGCAAGTGATGCTGGCCTTGCCAACACTATCTATATACCTTGAACAAATAATAAAACACTCTTTGTTTTACATTTTGATATTTAAAATACTCAATTTTTCTGTAACTTGGGTTAGCACTTAACATTGTTTACTTGGTCATCTTATTTTAATGTGATGCATATTATGGTTTTCATTTCAGTAAATGTTCTGAAACAACAACATTTAGAAAAAGTTCTCAAACGTAAACAAGACAAAAAGAAGATTTTAGGTATAGCAGGAGAGAATGGGACTCAATTGGACTTTAGTTTCTCTGAAAGCAATTCAACAGAGTTGCATCAAATAGAAACATTGCATGGACTACAATCAAAAAAAGGTAAGGTGACAAAATATCCTCTGTGTGTAACAAAAATGTAATAGAAATGTAGTTAAAGTAAACAAGTATGTTTATAATTTTATCATTCTGCTCTGCCACCACCCCAAAGAGGGGTACATTTTTAACTCACGGAAATAGGGTAAATGAAGTTCTGAAAAGCATTCTGATTTATTGACTGCCCCATTCCAACTAGTATCCATTCCCCATCAATTTGGTTGAGTCCTTTGAATTGGTAGCCATGGTCTTGCTGTTAGTATACTGATTGGAATCCTGTGATTTACACAGAAATTAAGATAATATTGAAATACTGTAGGGTTCTAGTTTGTGATCAGTAATTGCTGATTTTTCAAATCACTCCCAGATCCCTGGTTCTGACACTGGACTTACCTAGAAATGAGAAATTCAGGGAAAAAAAAATCTTACATTTAATTAGATAATTATATACAGTATCAAATTAAACAGAGATTAAGACATTATTAGAAGCTAAACAGCAGTTTTAACACTTTACTCAGACTTCCTACCCTTGGGGTTTCCTGTTCTATCACCATTCACCATTCCGTCCTGTCTAGCTAGGTTGGATGCTTTGGGGTCTGGGAATTTAAGCTCACCACTGGGGTAAATGTAATTTTGAAATATAACTGGCCATTCCCACTTGCCATACCCGGTATTTCAGTGAAGACTCCGGACTGTGTAGGCGATCAGGCTGAGACTGCTGATGCGGTAGGATGTGTTTTGGATTTATTGGGTGAGTGCTTGGTTTTCCTTTCTTTCTGCTGGTTTTACAAGCCAGTTTTCTGAGGCCTTGTGGTATCAATCGGGTTAGTGGTTTTTGGAGCTTGTCAGTTCTCAGGTCTGCCGGTCATTGTCGGTTGCTGTTGGTTCCCCTTGTATGGAACAGGTCTGTGTCGGTAGGTTTCGGGATTGCCATCAGGATCCCCCTTCTAGAGATAGCTGTGCAGATAGTTCTTTGGGAGACAACTTTCTCAGGTGAGATTGGGGCCTGCAATTATATTAATTTCTTGCTGTGAAATTATGCAGCCATCCTGGTAAATCCTTATGTTTTGTAAAGTAATAGTTCTTTTTCTTTGCAGGCCGCAGTTTTTAAAGACAAAAATAAAAGACATGATTGTGACAAACTACAGTCCTTAAAAATTCATCAGGATATTACCACCTTCTCAAAGGCAATTAGGGATGGACAATATAGAATTATACTAATTGCACGTCCTTTATCTTTGCCATTGTATAACTGGTGTTCCCTTTGAGGAGAGTTGGCTTCCTGACAGTTAAGAGTATGTGTGAATGTATTTTGATTGAAGTTGAATATGTAATATCTCTGTGAATGAATATTGATTGAAGTTGAACATTTCGTATCTGTCGAAGCCCCATTTAGTCTGTGTGTTGGGTAGCCTGAATTGTAAAGAGGTCACTTTCAGTCTGGAGTGCTATGTCTGGTGATTTTTCTCTTAGATCCATGGTGTGAATTTGATTTTCAGGGTGAACAAAGGTTCCAAGCAGCCACCTCTGTTACTGTTTATTTTTCCCAGAGTGTAGCCCAGCTGCCTTTTTACTTTTAAAAGTTTTTTGAAAACTCCAGGATTTTGGTGCAGCGTTTTAGATGGGAGGGAGTTTTGCTTAATCCTACAATACCAAGGACAGCTTGTGCTACACGCACTCCATATATGAGTAGTTAGTAGTGAGCACTCTACCTGGTGGTTTGTGAAGGAAGCTCTGCAGCCCCTGCTTAAAAAAATGGTTTTGATAATGTAAAGCATTTCTGTGATCAGATAGGGTATAAGAATCCATCTGATCCCACAGACTCACTGGGACCCAGTTACCCTCCCCTCTCCACCTCTGTCAGTTTCCTCAACTCTAGTTATGTAAATGACATGGGTCTTTCACTGAAGAAATTGGATAATCAACACGATCATCCTGAATATTGCTTGTCTAACATCCGTCCAGGGTTAAACATGACTCCGGGAAATCTTTGCTTGTGATTTTGCCTCAAATACTTTTGGATTGGAGAAAAAGATGTAGAATAAATCGCAGTCTTGGCTTCTTTTAAATGATTGCAGTGAAAAGTCCAGAACGGAAAAAATCATCTGATAAGACGATGGAGAATAAAATGAAAGGGAGATTGAGCATCACTGCAAATGAAAGTGGAAGAATATCGCAGGTGAAAAATACGACACAAACTTTGCCTAAAAATAAAAGAAAAATAGTCCAAGACAAACGAAAGGAAGAACCAGTATTTGAAGAATTTCCTGCCAAGGGTGAGGAATTCCTGTAACATTTATTAATGCTGAAATACATCACATCATTATAGCAATGAGGTTTCATATGATATGTGAGATAGATTTTACACACCCAAACCGGTGTGTTTGAAGTTGTACAGCACATAACATTGAGCAGGTCATTCAACAATCCTGCCACCTATTTGCCATTCTATCTGAAATGTTGGGGGAGATGTGAGCGGCACAGTGGTTAGCACTGCTGCCTCACAGCACCAGAGACCTGGGTTCAATTCCCGCCTCAGGCGACTCTCTGTGTGGAGTTTGTACATTCTCCCTGTGTCTGTGTGGGTTTCCTCCAGGTGCTCTGGTTTCTCCCACAATCCAAAAATGTGCAGGTTAGGTGAATTGGCCATGCTAAATTGCCCGCAGTGTTAGGTGAAGGGGTAAATGTAGGGGAATGGGTCTGGATGGGTTGCGCTTCGGCGGGTCGGTGTGGACTTGTTGGGCCGAAGGGCCTGTTTCCACACTGTAAGTAATCTAATCTAATCTAATCTACACATGTGGTCTTGGGGCCTCTGGCCCTTAAATGACCAGTTGAGGGTTATTTAAGGGCCTCCTCCTGACTCTGCCAGTTTTTTTTAGATTACTTACAGTGTGGAAACAGGCCCTTCGGCCCAAAAAGTCCACACCGATCCAACGAAGAGCAACCACCCAGACCCATTCACCTACATTTACCCCTTCACCGAACTCTATGGGTGACTTAGCATGGCCAATTCACCTAACCTGTACATTTTTGGACTGTGGGAGGAAGCCGGAGCACCCGGAGGAAAGCCACGCAGACACGGGGAGAATGTGCAAACTCCACATGGTGGGATAGACCCATGCCATGCAAGAAGCATTAGTTCCGGAAACTGGTGTTGGGCAAAGGTCATTGGCTGAGTTTCGACATCTGTACTTCAACACAGCTGCAGATGTGAACCCTGCTGACCCCAACCTCTATGTATGTTGATTTGCTTTTGATACAGCTTTCCAAACGTATCTTCAATTTATCATTATGAAGCTGAGAACATTTTGAGAAACACATTGCTCAGGCAAGATAAAGTTCCAAGCTTTTTCTGTTTTGTAATTTAAATATATGTTATTTCATTGAGTTGAATTTTCTGATTCATCACAGCTAATCACACATAGCATTATGAATTGAGTGGATGGGACTTTGGGCACAGAAACAATATGCCTCTATGGTCTTCTGTCTATTCATGTTACATAATGTATGTTACATAATAATGTATAAAGTTTATCAGCAAGGAGAATTCTAAACTATAAAATTATCTTCTACATATTTTTTATGTACAGATTGATATTTTTACGCTCTAAAGAAAGTGGATATGGTGTTTACTGTATCATTTCATGTTTCTGGTTTCGTCTTGTTTCGGGCTATTTTCCCAAAACCCATGATGGCTCTCCCCTAACGGGATGGCAATGTGCGATGGCTGCTCCCCTCCAAGTGACAGTTTGTCAGTTCGATTGTATGAAAGACTAAATGGGACTTAGTTTGAGTTGCCAGAAGCAGTTTTGGAACAGGGTATCTGGCTGGGTGGCAGAATGAGTAGGTCAATGGCCAGTCAGGCTATCGGCCATCTCTGTCAGTCTGATTTCAGTCTAGCCTGTCCTGTGGAGGAGCAACCTTTCACTGAAAATGTGGCAAATTGCCAATTCTATTCAAATTACATTTTTGAAAGTTTTTGAGAGGCCATCATTAACTTGTGCTGCCCTGTCCTTCAGAAACCTGTAATATATCCTACTGCTGCTTTGGAGCTCAAGGTCCTCCTGTCCATTGTCCTTAAATAACAAGCCTAGCATTTGGTCATTAATGGGCCAATTCGGGGAAAATCACAGAATAGTGATTGTTCTCCATACATTGCAAGTTTTTGATGTCATTTTGAGTAGTCATACTGAACCTGAAGACGATAAAATTGCACTGCATCTTTATAGTGAATTCTGAATTATTTTTGTAATAGTAAGCTAAATACCATTAGCAGCTCATGAATACTGAACACATTCTGATGATGTTCTTCTGTCTAGAGGTTTAATCTTTGTTAATGCTTCTTCCTGTAGTAGTGGCTGAATTGTTTCAATACATTGTTAAAATAATAACGATTGTTATGACATTGCAGGATCTCAGTTCAAGTGCCAGTTGAGTACTGCTGCTGATATCATAATTCTAATCGATGGGTCCTGGAGTATTGGCAGAGTAAACTTCCGATTGGTGCGTCAGTTTTTGATAAACTTAATTACACCTTTTCATGTTGATATGAATGGAATTAGAATTGGTAAGTACTGCACTGTTGCTTAACTTTTAATGCTCTGGTTTGGCTAGTTTTCCTCTGCCGTCTGTGCTATTTAATTAAAGGGAAGACTTAATTTACACATATAATCAGAGACAAGTAATAGTTTCAAAAGAAGGAATGTTCCCCCGAGCTTCATAAAGGTAGACTGGAAGTGATGTCTGTCATGCAAATGTAGTCCTAGTGGTCCCACTCCTCAGAGTGAATCATGATTTATGATCAGACCGAGGGGGAGGTGGCCTCGTTTAGTGTAAGAAGCACTTGATCCATCTGTTTGAAATTTCATAAAAATAATCAACAGGACGTAGTGATAACTGCTCCAGTCCAAATTTTTCCCCACCCCCAGCTGCATTCCTGTATCAAGCTGATGCTTCTCATGCTGTGTCAGTAGCTGGTTGGATGGAAATCTAGGCAACTGATGCTGCTGTAATTTTCATTGCTTTTAATACCCACCTCCATGGGCAGTAACAGTTAGCAATATGCAGACATTGCTGCTATAATGAGTTCTAAGAAACTCCTTTCACAATTATAGCACCCTTTGTTTACATTTTATTCCTGAGCTTACGCAATCTAATAATGATAAATTCTTTTCTAAACCTACAGCTATGTTCTATGCTCAAGTTTCATAGGGTAATCCATTATGACCTTTCAATCTCGTTGGAGGGGAAGGTAGCAATGTGGGATGCGGGGGAACCCAAAACAATGTTAAGCTATTAGTAATTTGTGAATTCAAAAAAATCCTCTTCTAGTCTGTGCTTAATTAATAACTGGGACTGCAGTACTGATGCTAAAGTTGTCCTCAGCAGCTTTGAGTGAGAGTAGAGAGAAAGTAGCAGGATACTTTCTCTCAGCCTTAAATTATTTAAGAATAAGTATTCAGTGAGGACAAGGTCAGATTTAACTGTAGTATCTTGCTGCATTCATTCGCAGGAAGAGTACTTAACTGAGATATTGGAGAACTACTGGCAGACATGGAATGGTATCCTAATTAGGATGCTTTCAGGAGATGGTAACTTATGAAGAAAAGACAAAATGATCTCTACGCACTGACTTGAGGCATAGGAACATTTTAAATTCCTTCAGGCAATGGTAATATAGTGGTGATGTTACTGGACTAGTAATCATGATACGTGGACTAATGACCTACAGATGCAAGTTTACAATCCCATTGTGGCAGCAAGGGAATTTAAATTTGGTTAATTTATTACATTTGCAATAAAAAAATTAGTAGCAGAAATGATGTAACTTGCAGATTACATTGAAGATTAATCTTATTCACTAATGTTCTTCAGGAAAGAGAATCTACTGTCCTTTCCCCTCTTAGTTCGATACACGATTATGTGATCTACACATGACTGACTTATATGTGACTTTCTGATCTCTGTATGACCCTGAGTCAACAGAAATGGAAACAGAAAGTTCTGGGAAAATTCAGTAGATCTGGTAGCATCTGGGATTAGAGAAACAGAGTTAAAGTTTTGAGACCAATGCCCTTTCTTTGGAATGGTTCTAATAAGTTTTTCCAGCAATCTGTTTTTATTTCAGATCTCCAGAATTCACAGTGTTTTTCTTTTATTTCAGGATCAATAAAATTGTGATAGATTCTGAACCCCTTTATGAAATGGCTAGTAAGCTACTCATTAAGGGAAAATCACAATGGCCAGTGACATCCATAAGTGTCTTATGTCTCTAAGTTAATATAGTGAGGAAAGTTGCTCTCCACCAGCTCTTGTAGGAGCTGGACAATAAACGCTGGTCCAGCCAGTGACACCCACATCCCATGAAATAATTTTTAAAATGCAAGATAGCATGTGATTGCCAGTGACATGCACCCTGATTATTCAAGATGATTATTCTTAAAACAGGATTAACTCAGTACAGTGGTGAACCAAGGACAGAGTGGGACCTGAATACTTACTCAAGCACAAATGAGGTGCTAGAAGCAGTTCAAAAAATACGCTACAAGGGAGGCAATACTTACACAGGTACATAATGGCTTATAATACAATAAAGGCAATTTGAATGCTTATTGTACATTAAATATTTGGCAAGTTACAAAAATCTTTGAAGACAAGACTTCTTTTGCTTTGGTTATGACTTTAATATCACTAATATTATTTACGCTAACACATAATAAAGGTTAGGCACTTTAGCCATCTTCAAAGCCTGAAGGGCTCTCTGCCTGTATTCCTGATGAAGGGCTTTTGCCCGAAACATCGATTTTACTGCTCCTCGGATGCTGCCTGAACTGCTGTGTTTTTCCAGCACCACTCTAATCTAGATAACTAACTTGTTTGGAATAATGTCAGCAGCATGGTTTTGATTCTTAGTCTGCTTGAGGTAGATGTGGCCCATATCTCCGTGCCCTGTGTGCCTGGAACGCAATGGCAGTACACCACCAAATAAAAATGTCCAAGAAACTAGCTCATGATGAAAAGTCAAGAGTCATTGGCCAAGGGCCTGACTTCAGGTAGCGTATCTATACCAGTACTGTCATTTGGTGCAGTATATTTTTGGGTCTTCCTCACTGTTCCTATTTAGTTGTTTCTGAAGCCTCTAGAAGTTACTTCCACCTTGAGCTCCTCTTGCGGTCTCTCACCTACATCGGCAATATCCACCACTCCAGGTGGGACACCCAGAACCTTAACTTTCTAATTGGTTCTTGCTCTTGAAAAGCCCTCCACCATCCCTATTTTAAAATATTGTGCAAGTAGGTAGGACTCAGACACCACTGGTGAGAGCCCATTGTGGTTCAAATGCCCAAGAATTGTCTAAATTGGTATGGTTTCCATTTACAGTGTGCTTGTGCACAGGTCATTACATTAGGTAATTCAACATTATCAATGCGAGCAAACCTAAAATTGCTGCCCAACTCTCTTTCATTGAGATCAGCCTCTAGGCTAATCATTGTAAATCTCCATGTTTTGTGACTCACCAGCACAATTTATCTGTAAATGACGCCAGCATCAAAATTATACTTAGGTTCAGCAGAGAATATTTGGATTAAGTGGAAGAACTATCACACCAAAGGTGTACACCAGCTGGTTAAATGAATGAGGAGATGTCTCAGTAACCTCTTGACTTGTAGTAAAGCAGTCTCTTAAAATGACAGCAAATCATTAACCTAAAATGTTAACCATACATTCATTTTCCCTACCTAAAGTGTTACCCATTTATTTCTCTGCAAAGATGCTGCCTGACTTTCCAAGTGTTCCCAACATTTTATGTTTTGGTATCGGATTTCCAAAATAGTATTTTGCTTTAATTGCTGAGCTATCTTTGTGCGATTTGCCATACTCTGTCCATTATTCTTATTCAGCTCACGAGAGCCACCTTTTCTGCCACCTGTCACAATATGAATGCTCAGCAGCACTGACCGATTTCATTTTTAAGCTGTCCTGATAGTTAACTCCATTTCGTCCTGACCTTATTGGATGCTTTAACAAGTAAATGTATTTCTTCCTTTAAGTTAGAAAAAAACTGTAAGCATCAATGATTATTACATGCCAATATCTCTCCTGGTCTCCTTTCCCTGTCAGCCTCTTCTGCTTCCATTACTGTTAATAATTTCCTGTCTTCTTGTAATGTTCACTCTCCCCTCCTTTGCCTATCTTACCATGAACATTTTTTGATGAATTTCAATCGAGACATGATGCTGAAGTCTTCTGCTGCCTTCACCTCCAATAGTTTGAACTTCTCTCACTTCCCTACAGTGGATATGTTTTCCTGTCTTTACAATTCCTATTCCCTGTGCACTTCTGTTCCTTGCTGTTTGCCCTCTCTCTATAGTTCTGATGAAAGATCGACTTGAGACATTATCCCAATCTTCCTCTCGCTAGCATTGCTATCTGACTTCCTCAATTTTTGCTATATTCTCTCGTTCTATTTCTAATGATCCTTTGTCTGATTTGATGCTGTAGTGATAAGCCCAAGTCTATGCTTTCGACTTATCAATTCTGTGCTATTAGTATTTGACACTCATGCATATATATTTATCTGTTTCAATGAATGGATTTCACAACTTTTGTTTCTTTAGCTCTTGCCTTGAATCATATTTTCAAAAACACCCTAAAACCTTCAGCTGGTGCTAGGCCAAAAACAGCAAAATATTTGATTCTGCTTACCGATGGGAAGTCACAGGATGATGTCAACTCATCAGCACAAAGCCTGAAGAATGCTGGTGTTGAAATATTTGCGATTGGTGGGTCTAAATAATTTGTAACTTGTACTGCTTGGGTAAATTTGGCATTGCATAAGTAGACTTCAATTGTATGGCACCTTACACTAACTCTGAGTGAGATTGTGGCTCATTCATCACCGCATAATCTATGATGGTCTGAAAGAAAAGCTGACTAAACAGTTTTAGAACTGTGTGACTTTTTATTTTCCATTTTTTTGACTGTTTAAGTCATCTCATACGTTTATTAAATTATGCTTTAAATTGCACAACTGACTAGCTCAAACTCTGATTTTAACTCAGAGTGGGAACTGGACGGGATGGGGCAAGGTAAGGGAGAGGCAAACCATAAGTGACATTGCAGCCAATATCGTGAAATTATACTTCCATCCGCTTGATTTTCTTTTTGCCTTGCTGGAAGAAGGATCAGATGGGTACGTCCCGCCAGGTCAAGGCAATTACCTCACACACAATGGAGTATCCCCAAGAAGAATAATATATTTGGACAGAGGTAGCTGCAAGGGTGAGTGCTTGCAGCAGCATTCCCAAGATATAGGGTCAGTGTAGCTAGGGTGTAGGCTGTTTCAAAACTGTTTTTTGCCTCTGTTAAGTTTATTTTTAGTGGTTTGTGAAATGCTGTTTTTTTTTGCCATTGTAACGTATTTTCTCTGGTGTAATATTGTTGGAGAGAAAATTTAAACTGAGGCATTATGTAATACAATAGGAGAACAGGAGATCAAGTTAAAATAGAAAGTAACCAGGCTGCTTGGGCATTTGCATCATCTGGATGAAACACAGAGTGGAAAAAATAGGTGGGGGATTGAACAGACTCTTTCTGGTCCTTTTTTCATTTAAATTACAGAATATCAGAGACTATTTTGCAGCATGTGACTTTCCCAGCGAATTGACCGGTCCTAGACTTCCTCCACATAATGCTTAATGTTCAGGCCTTAAATATTTCTTCTCATACCATAGAGACTTAACTTGGGTAGAGAGTACATCAGATGTTGTGAGCTATGGATTGAAACACCACTGAATAATTTGGATGTGAATGTGCATTTGGATTTGAATGTGCAAATTGATATTTCATTTCAGGACTGAAGGAGTATTGCATTATCGTATGAGCCACCACAGGATTGAGATATTAAACTGAGGTACTTTCTAATTCTCTAGGTGGATGTAAAATGTCTTAGGCAACTATTTGAAGAAGGTTGATGCAATCCTTACTGTATTTTGGCCAACATCAATACATAGAACAACACTAGCAACCTGCTCCTGCCCATTCAAAGGCAGACATTTGGGAATTTGTTTGTTTTAGCGAGTAACAGCAAGACACTGCAATATTGAATGATTAACTAGACACTTTCTCTTTTCCCTAAAAATGTTTGTTTTCTTTTTAGGTGTAAAAAATGCAGATGTAGCTGAGCTGAAACAAATTGCATCTGATCCGCTTGAACTTCATGTGCACAATGTACTTGAGTTTAGTCTTCTTGACTCACTTAGTAACCGACTCACAAAGATTCTTTGTGGACAGATCAAGACAAAGGCAATCAAAGTGAAAAGTAATGATTTAAATTAATTGTGTTTCTCAAAAGATATATCTTATTCTCCTTTGCTGCACAAACCTGCTGTCAATGAGATGCCTTCTGGTAAACATGAATCGCTGTAATGCTTAGATTGAGTGCAAGAATTCTACTCTGACCTTCTCATTATTCAAATCCCAATCTTAAACCCAGTGCAGCTGTCTCATTTGCATTGAAAGCTCTCAATAGGGTCTTTCAAATATCATTGCACTTCAGTATGTAAAAGGAAGTCATTACTTAATTCGAAAATATGGCCTGCAAATGACAAAATGACATGACTTCTGTGCAGTGTTCTTTGTTATTAGCAGTACAAAGTACAGAGAAGGATAGTGGCTACTTGGATTGTTAGCTCGGCAGCAAATTCTTTCATCCCAAATTCTGACAAGGGCAAGTCCTGATGCTATTCTGGATCAAGTGCCAGAGAAAGGATAAAACTTTGGTTCTGCTGGAATATCATCTTCTGCAGAAAGGGAAAGGCCATATCTTTCTGTGACAATGGGTTTTGTTGGGGCATTCCCAGGTTCTCTTTTAAATTTAATCCTTTATTTATTGCCAAACCTTTTGCTAAATTTATGGTGGTGAGAGTCTGATTCTGGCCTCCAAGAAAGCATCAAAAAGGAGATTAACTTGAAAGGGAACCTCATTCTATGGGTCTCTTACAGAATTGAAGAAGCATGTCACATTATCAATTTCTGGATATTTCAAGGCACACTTTATTGACGCACCTGCCCTGGTCATGCAGGTAGCCTTGTGTCTAAAACTTAGGGCGCAGTCTCTGGTCTAAGTCTGTGGTGGATGAGGAGGAGTGCATCTGCTGGAATATTGGGTTTCATTCAGTTTTGCACTTCACTATCCTTGGATCAAGAATGATACTTAGTGTGAAGGTTAGTATTCTTAATGCTGTGACTAGATGCATATTAAAAGTGTCATTTGGTTTTTTTCCTTTTGGCCATTCCTGATGAAGGGCTTATGCCTGAAACATCAAATCTCTTGCTCCTCAGATGCTGCTTGACCTGCTGTGCTTCTCCAGTGCCACACTTTTCGACTCTGATCTCCAGCATGTGCAGTCCTCAGTTTCTCCCGACCTTAATTTAGAGCTGTGTGACAAGCCGCTAAATAAGCTAAATTGTGAAGAGGACAAAGCATTTGACCAAGATATTCCTCGGGGTCTTTGAAATGCAAAACTGGGATAGAATAGATCTGCTATCCACTGATGTTGTCCTTTGCACTTTTGGGAATCCCATGAACAGGCCACTTTGCCAATCCTGAGATGTCACTTCTTACTTCAGGCACAACTGGCCTGTTCCCTTAGTGAGGCAGGAGGAGTTTTGAGCTGCATCATGTCATGCAGGTAATACGTTTTAAGAACTTTGGTAATATTTCAAACCTGTAATTGAATGAAGTGCAAAATCACTCACAAATGATTTAAATACTCCCATCCTCATCACAGGCAACACCAGTGTCAGACATTTATGACATTCCTACCATCTGTTGTTGCCAAATGCAAAACTGAAAGAAATATGTATTATGCAGCAGTGGATAATTTGCAATTTGCAAGTGCATTATGCGTCCATCTTGAAAGTGCTGGAATTTGTGATATTAGTGAAAAGGGACAGAACCCTGGAAGGTCTAAATTGCACTATTAATCAGGTGGGCCTGTTTGAAAATTACACACACCATAAATTAGAAAAAAAATCAATTGTTAAGTGCAGGGATTACAGGAGATTTACATAGTTGAGTGTTTCATGAAGTTATAAATAATCAGAATAGATTTGTGATGTCAGTGAGCATATAGTATAAACCATTATGTAAGAGATCACATTAAGGAACCATCAGGAGAATATCATAAAATTATATTTTTAATGCAGTTGTTTGCCCTATTAACAAATAATGTAAACACTATTTAACACCTTTTCATTGACAAGGAGAGAAGTTATTGCGGCTAATGTTAACAATTTGCCATGTATTGCTTTCAAGCATAATTTCTCTGTCAAATATTAATTGGGTAATATTCCTAGTTATGGGCTCAAAGTATTCTAAAGACACCACACTTTAGTGAGATAATTACTTATCTCCACAGTTGGGAAAAGTATTCACAGATCTATCGGATGAAGGCCAAGTTATGGCCAGAGTAATGACGAGAGGTATGCATGGCATTTATTTGAAACCGTAAACCTGCAATGCAGTGGCAACAGGTCATTCCTGATTCAACCAGTTTCTCCATATCTGTTTGTAGTTAGGGACCTTGAAATTGTTGAAAAGGAGAAGGGTGAATGAGGTTATTGTAAATGATTTAGTGTATTTTGGTTGCACAAGCATTGAAGGCAGCAGAGAAAAAAATAACGTTATAGTTTGAATTTTTTTCTGATGTTGTTTCTTATTTCTACTGTTAGGTGAAAATGAGAAGCCTGACAGTGGTACCATTTTATACCCAACTCCGACAAATCTAGTTATTTCTGATGTAACAGCCAGAAGTTTCAAGGTCAGCTGGACACATGGACCAAAGAAAGCAAAACAGTACCGTGTTGTTTATTATCCAACTAAAGGAGAAATACCAAAAGAGGTAATAACTCATATTACCTTACTGAGGATAGAGTACAGATAACAGAACTGAATAAGCTAATGTCAATAGAGGGTGATAGATTGTCAAGGGCTTTGGAAAGATCAAGTTTAGAGATGTCAAAGTAATGAGAGGAGAGGTTTCAGTAGCAAAAAGCTAAATTGGAGATTAGACATCTGATATTGCAGAAATGAAAGTAGGCAGTCTTAATGATAGGATACATAAGGTTACCAGCTCAATTTAAGGACAAATAGAATGTCAAAAAAGCAAATCATTATATATTTAGCCTGCGAATGATTGTCAGGAAGGAGAATGGTTACAACTGGGAGTATACAGAATGTTCTGTGGGATCAACAATAATGGCTATAATTTAGCCAGTGTTTGGCTAGAAGATATCATGGTTCATCCAAAACCAACTGTTAAAGAGGCAGCAACTGGACTGTATGAAGTGATGGAGAAATAAAGTAAGATGTCATCGCTGTGCTGGTGAAAGTTAACTCTATGGCTTTGGTTGATGTTAAATGTAGAGGTGGCATGTGGTTGAGAAAACAGTGAGGACCCAAAATGAATTATTGCCAAACTCCTGCAACAATGATAGGTAATGAGAAGCGAAGTCATTGTTGGAGTTCAAGAATCTCACTATATGAAATAGGCATGAAGGGAACTAAGTGAGGTGAACACAACCAAGGAGAGGTGTTGAGGCAGTTTAGTATTTGCTAACTGTGTCGAAGCTGCTGAGGGATAAGGAATAATAAAGCACTGTGGTCATTGTCGTAGAGAATATTATTTATAAATTTCATTTTAGGTAGTTTGGTGCTGTGGCATGGATTGAATCTTGATTTTGAGGGATGAAATTTACTTCAAATAAAGAGAAAACACTTTTTGAACTGAAACATACCTGAACTGAATTAGACAGCAATAGTAAAGAAAAAGAAATGGGGAATTTATGCTTTTTAAAATAAGTTATGAGATACTCAAAATTAGTTTTAAAAAACCATATGCAAACATAATTTTTTTCTGTAGATATGAGATTAATTATCCAGATGACAAATGTTTTTCTGATGAGGGTACTCATAAGCTAAGGAGCTGGCCAGCCTCTGTCTGGTCCAGTCAAATACAGGATGGTTAGATTATAGTGGGTTGAGATGGGTCATAGACATGGAACGGGGAAATAGTAACCAAATCATTAACTAGCAGCCTTCCTTGTGGTAGTACAGATCAAAATAGAACTTTACAGTCATATGTAAATGGAGATTTGAAATGACTGATAGATTTTTAATTTTGATTTGTGAAGTATTTTTGTATTTCAGGTGATCGTGGATGGAACAGTTTCATCTGTAATTCTGGAGGATTTACACTCTCTCACTGAATACCAAATGGCAGTATTTCCTATCTATGAAGATTTTGTTGGTGAAGGTCTCCGGGGCATTGGAAATACATGTATGTTATAGAAGTACTTTGAGCAAAAGAGTTCTTTTATGAGATATTATTTAGATTGTAAGTAGGGCACCATATTGATGGATGCTATCTTGCATTGAGAAGAAATTTTAAGAGATTAAGTAAAAGCAAATTCTTCATATGATCTGTAAACCACTTCAGCTTATTAATTTGAAGGCATTCTCCACATCTCCATCAGTAAGAAGACCCCTAGTTGTGAACATGGAGAAAGTGAGGACTGCAAATGCTGAAGATCAGAGTTGAAGAGTGTGGTGCTGGAAAAGCACAGTCGGTCAGGCAACATCCGAGGAGCAGCTTTTCTGGCTGTGCTTTTCCAGCACCACACTCGAGTTCTGAGTATGCCCTGATAACCTTCAGTTAAACAGAAAGATAATCGGGACAATGCACATTTTTTCATGATATCACCACTTCCCTGGAAACCAGTAGCATTAATCCTATAAATCAGACTCTTATTTTTTTTATGTCTTAGTTTATTTCTTTTTTCTTTACTTGATATTTTCTCTATATCTTTGAAAATTACTTTGAGGATGCTGGGCTGTATTGTTTACGACAATGTTGAATAAAATTAGCAGTTTTACCTTACATTTCTTTAGTAAATCTTCTATCGTTCAGCTGGGATCCATCAGAATTAAACAAGACACAAACGCCTCACGGTGCCCATAGTCTCTCCTGTCCTCATACTTAAGGATTGACCTTTCCATAAGATTTAGTATTCCCTGTGATTCTTTGTGCAGCATGTCATGCTACTTCTATTTTAATTTTCTCAGGGTGGTTATAAACTTTTGTTACAACATTTCCTTAAATCTCTTAACAATGTAAGTTGTCCCTTAAGTTGTATGAGTTTTACATTGGGGAATGCTAATGAATCCTGCAACATGATGATGTAAAACAACAGACCATGTTACTATGGGAGATGATATGCTGTTAGGCCATTCAGCAATTGAGCTTGATTACATTTGGTGGTATTCTACAGAACATAATTTTCATCCTTAACTCTTGCATTCAAATCCTGAATTACCAGTGACAGATTAGAAAGAGTTAAAGTAGTCTAACAGTCCCAATTCCTTTGATACTAAAACAGACTACATGTCCCATCTGAACTCTGTGTTTGACTATGATACATTCTTTTACAACCTATCAATAATATGCTAGCTAATTCACTGAATCCTTCTTTAACCTCCAACCAGCTAACAGCCCCCTTCTACCAAGATTAAAAATGGTTGGATGAACCTTAACACTCATTTAGGTATAATTACATCAAACTTTATACCATTGTCCAGTATCTTTAACTCTCTCTGCAATAACTCAGAGCAAGTCTCGGATTGAGTCTACAGGATTCTTAAGGGGGGAGGGTAAGCAACCAGAAGGTGTGTGGTATACATTGGTACCAATGACATAGCTAGGAAAAGGGATGAGGATCTGCAAAGCGAATATAGGGAGTTGGGTTGGAAGCTGAAAGAGCAGAGTAGTAGTCTCAGGATTGCTACCGGTGCCACGGGTTAGTGAAGCTAGGAACAGAGAGTGAGTGCAGCTGAACACGACTGGTGTAGAGGGGAAGGCATCAGATATGTGGAATTGGGTTACCTTCTGGGAAAGATAGGATTTGAGGAAAGAGAATGAGTTGCATCTGAACTGGAGGGATATCAATGTCCTGCGTGGGAGGTTTGCTACAGCTCTTTGAGAGGGTTTAAACTAGTTTAAACTAGGGCCTGGGAAATGAATATTCAAGGCTATACATGCTATCGTAAGGACAGACTAACGGGCAGAGGGGGTGGGGTGGTCCTGTTGGTAAAGGATGATATTCAGTCCCTTGCGCGGGGGGACCTAGAATTAGGGGATGTAGAAGATGTTACTACAGTTGTTATGGGGGTTTTCAACATGCAGGTAAACTGGGAGAATCAGGATGGTATTGGACCTCAAGAAAGAGACTTTGTGGAGTGCCTCCAAGATGGATTCTTAGAACAGCTGGTGCTGGAGCCTACCAGGGAGAAGGCAATTCTGGATCTGGTATTGTGCAACGAACCAGAATTGATCAGGGACCTCGAAGTGAAGGAGCCATTAGGAAGTAGTGACCATAATACAATAAGCTTCAATCTGCAATTTGAAAAGGAGAGGGTACAATCAGGAGTGACAATATTTCAGTTGAATAAAGAGAACTATGGAGCTATGAGGGAGGAGCTGGCCAAAGTTCAATGGTGCAATACCTTAGCAGGGATGACAGGGGAGGAACAATGGCAGATGTTTCTGG
This sequence comes from Chiloscyllium punctatum, assembly GCF_047496795.1. Taxonomy (NCBI): domain Eukaryota; kingdom Metazoa; phylum Chordata; class Chondrichthyes; order Orectolobiformes; family Hemiscylliidae; genus Chiloscyllium; species Chiloscyllium punctatum. The sequence continues at coordinate 41,156,652 of NC_092775.1, read as the reverse complement.
GTATAATGCAGAAGATGCAGGATCAGTTCATTCCAAAAAGGAAGAAAGATCCTATGAGGAGGCAGGGGTTGCCATGGCTGATGAAGGAAGTTAAGAAACATATAAAGTCAAAAGAGAAAAAGTATAACATAGCAAAGATGAGTGGGAAAACGGAGGACTGGGAAGCTTTTAAAGAACAACCGAGGATTACTAAGAAGGAAATACGCAGAGAAAAAATGACGTACGAAGGTAAACTGGCCAAAAATATAAAAGAGGATAGTAAAAGCTTTTTTAGGTATGTGAAAGGCAAAAAAATGGTTAAGACTAAAATTGGGCCCTTGAAGACAGAAACAGGGGAATATATTACAGGGAACAAAGAAATGGCAGAAGAGTTGAATTGGTACTTCAGATCTGTGTTCGCTGGGGAAGACACAAGCAATCTCCCAGAGGTTACAGTGGCTGAAGGACATGAACTGAAGGGAATTTATATTTGCCAGGAATTGGTGATTGGAGAGACTGTTAGGTCTGAAGGCTGATAAGTCCCCAGGGCATGATGGTCTACATCCCAGGGTACTGAAGGAGGTGGATCTAAAAATTGTGGATGCGTTGGTGATTATTTTCCTGAGTTTGATAGATTCGGGATCAGTTCCTGCGCATTGGAGGGTGGCTAGTGTTGTACCACTTTTTAAGAAAGGAGCGAGAGAGAAAGCAGGAAATTATAGACCAGTTAGTCTGGCCTCAGTGGTGGGAAAGATGCTGGAGTCAATTATAAAGGATGAAATTACGACACATCTGGATATCAGTAACAGGATAGGTCAGAGTCAGCATGGATTTATAAAGGGGAAATCATGCTTGACTAATCTTCTGGAATTTTTTGAGGATGTAACTCTGAAGATGGACAAGGGAGATTCAGTGGATGTAGTGTACCTGGACTTTCAGAAAGCCTTTGATAAAGTCCCACATAGGAGGTTAGTGAGCAAAATTAGGGTGCATAGTATGGGGGGGGCAAAGTACTGACTTGGATTGAAAATTGGTTGGCTGACAGGAAACAAAGAGTAGTGAGAAACGGCTCCCTTTCCGGATGGCAGGCGGTGACCAGTGGGGTACCGCAGGGATCAGTGCTGGGACCGCAGCTTTTTACAATATATGTTAATGATATAAAAGATAGTATTAATAGTAACATTAGCAAATTTGCTGATGATACAAAGCTGGGTGGCAGGGTGAAATGTGAGAAGGATGTTAGGAGATTACATGGTGACCTGGACAAGTTAGGTGAGTGGACAGATGTATGGCAGATGCAGTTTAATGTGGATAAATGTATGGTTATCCACTTTGGCAAGAACAGGAAGGCAGATTACTACCTAAATGGAGTCAAGTTAGGTAAAGGGGCAGTACAAAGAGATCTGGGTGTTTTTGTACACCAGTCAATGAAGGCAAGCATGCAGGGCAGCAGGTTGTGAAGAAAGCTAATAGCATGCTGGCCTTCATAACAAGAGGGATTGAGTATAGAAGCAAAGAGGTGCTTCTGCAGCTGTACAGGGTCCTGGTGAGACCGCACCTGGAATATTGTGTGCAGTTCTGGTCTCCAAATTTGAGGAAAGATAGTCTGGCTGGAGTGCAGTGTCGGTTCACAAGGTCAATTACTGGAATGGCGGGACTATCTTATGTTGAAAGACTGGAGCGACTGGGCTTATATACCCTTGAGTTTCGAAGACTGAGAGGGAATCTGATTGAGATGTATAAGATTATTAAAGGATTGTACACTCTGGAGGCAGGAAACATGTTTCTGCTGATGGGTGAGTCCCGAACCAGAGGACACAGCTTAAAAATACGGAGTAGGCCATTTAGGACAGAGATGAGTAGAAACTTCTTCACCCAGAGAGTGGTGGGTGTGTGGAATACTCTGCCCCAGAAGGCAGTGGAGGCCCAGTCTCTGGATTCGTTTAAGAAAGAGTTGGATAGAGCTCTCAAGGATAGTGGAATCAAGGGTTATGGAGATAAGGCAGGAACAGGATGCTGATTGAGGATGGTCAGCCATGATCATAATGAATGGTGGTGCAGGCTCGAAGGGCAGAATGGCCTACTCCTGCACCTATTGTCTATTGTCTATTGTTTGGCAGGAGGATGGAAACCAGAGCTACAGATAAGAGGATGGGGTGGCTGGTGAACCAGCAGAAACAGTGCATAGAGAACCTGTGAGGAAGGATAGAAAGTTGTTCGGGCAAAGTTGCAGCCATGGTGATGGGTTGAAGTCTGTATATTTTAACGCAGGAAGTGTCAGCAATAAGGGTGACGAATTCAGATTGATGTTCCGGGTAAAAGCCCTTCATCAGGAATGCCTGGAATGCCTTCATCTGGATGCTGCCTGGACTGGAGGGCATGTCTTCTGAAGAAAGGTTGAAGTAGCTAGGGCTTTTGTCATTGGAGTGAAGAAGGATGAGAAGTGACTTGATAGAGGTGCAAAAGATGATGAGAGGTATAGATAGAGTGGATAGCCAGAGACCTTTTCCAAGGGTGGAAATTGCTATCAGGAGGGAGCAAAATTAAAGTGATTGGAGGAAGGTTTAGGGAAGATATCAGAGGTAGGTTCTTTGCACAGAGTGGTGTGTGTGTGGAATGCACTGCCAGGGTGGTCGTAGAGTCAGACACATTTGGGACATTTTCTATGTTGGATAGGCATGTGGATGATAGTAAAATGAAGGGCATGTAGGTGAGTATGATCGTAGAGTAGGATAAATGATCGGCACAACATCGAGGGCTGAAGGGCCTGTTCTGTGCTGTACTGTTCAATGTTCTATATAAGTAAAAAAGAACCTAATGGTTTTTAATGACTAATTCTCAAAACTTTTGTATACAGGATTGTCTCCTTCGTATGATTTATTTATCAAGGATTGTACCTTGGAAATTATTGTTGCTGATATTTGTTCAAAAACAAAAGTCTGAGCATTTTTTTACCAATGCTTCATCAAAAGCATTATTTCATTTGAAATAGATGGATTAGCTCCTGCAGTAAATAAAGATTCAAAATGTCATATAGATATTTTAAATATTTAATGTTGATAAGTCATTTGAAATTTATGAAGATTACCTAATTGATTTTAATTTTGAAAATTTGTCATTTTTAGCATCTTTTCCATCACTGAATAATCTTACAATCTATGATGTTACACATGACAGTATGAGAATTAAATGGGATCCTCAAGAAGGAGCCACTCAGTATATGATCCTGTATGAGCAAGTTTCTAATGATGGAATGGATGATGGAAAAGAGGTATTTTCTTTAAAGCAATGGAGTCACTATGTTCTGCTTTTATGTTATTAGAATGTATTTCATATTTTACTTGTAAAAGTTTTTATAAAGTAAGCTCACATCTTAATGAAAATGCTCATTTAAATTAGGATCTGAACTAAGTTTGAAGTTTTGAAACTGAAATAACTCAGACTGATGAATATATATTTAGACTAGTTTCCTGGAGGGTGGAGTTTTGAGCTCAGCTTGCTGACAGAGTGGGGAGGAGGCCTTCCCATTTTGATAGATAGCAGAATTTGAAGCTAAATTATTGTGCCCTGTTTTTACACATTTACTTGTTGATGATTCACCTGTCCACGGTGGCGGTAGATTTGGAAAGAGCTCCTATTACTTTGCTTCAATCTTAATAATATCAAAGTGTGGACTTATATTATGCCTTTAATGTCGGAAAGTATCTGAAGGTATTTCACTGAAGAAATAAGATTGATCCCAATCAGTCTATGTTAGTGATACTGGTTGACAAAGGAACATTCACCATGAGATAAAGAAGACTTTGTATTCTTCCTTGTATAAATATCCATCAGTACCACACTGGAATATCATATTAAAATGGAAGGAAAGATAGGAACAGGTTTAGTGTGCAAAATCCCCGACACTTGTTCTGCTATTTAATTTAGTCATGCTGTCAACACTTCAACTCTAAATTTTAATGTTTATTTACATTTAACAACTAATTTTTAAAAAACTGTTCAAAAGAGACAAGTCTCTGTGTAAGAAAAGTAAGTTATTCTTCTTGTAGTCTTAAACAGATCTGTACATGCTCCCTGAGAGAAATTGTCGCTAGTTAATAACTTAACTAGCTTAACCTTGTTCCTCTTTGCGAGCAGAGTTTTTCACAGAGTTCAATTTCTGGGCTCTTGTAGTGTAGTGGTGGTGTCCCTACCAAAGAGCTCGGAAGCCCAGGTTTAAGTGCCACCTGTTCTGGTTGTGTGTAACAATATCCCAGAGCAGGTTGATTAGAAAATATTTATAAGTACAGAGATAGGGCTTTTGTGACACAGTGTTCCTGTCCCTATCTCCAGATCAGAAGGCCTGGTTCAAGCCCCACCTGCTCCACAGGTGAGTCCTGACATGTCTGAACAGATTGATTATAAATATCTGTAAATACAGTGCTGTTTGGTTACAGTGACCTTTTAGTGGGAGAGGAGGATCCAGTTATTGAGGTCCATGTAAGTACCACTGACCTCGGAAAAACTGGGAAAGAAAGGTTCTACATAGGCAGCAAGAGGAACCACACACCAAATTCAAAATCAAAACCTGAAATCTCCAGATTATTATTTGAGATATGTGTAAATTTCTGTAGGGTAAAGAAGATTGGGGAGATAAATCCATGGCTTAAAGTTGTGTGAGAAGTGGGTTTGAGTTCAAGAAGCACTAAGCATCAGTAGCTGGGAAGATGGGGACTCGTATGTTGAAATGGACATTACCTGAACAAGACTGGGCCAGTGTTCTAGAGAGTCCTGTAACTACTATAGGGAAGTAGAGAAGGCATAAAACCTTAAGATATATGAGAAATTAGGACATTCAGCCCATCGGGTGTACTCTGCCATTCAATCAAAGTTGATATCTTTCTCAACCCCATATTCTTGACATTTTTCTTCCTCCCCAGAATGCTTTTTCCCCCTTACTAAACAAGAAACTATCTATCTCTGTCTTAAATACATTCAATGACTTGGCCTCCATAGCCTTCTGCAGGAATGCAGTCCACAGATTCACCACCCTCTGGCTGAAGAAATACCTCCTCATCTAAAGAATCATCCCCTGACTTTGAGGCCCTAAACACTCTTACTAATGGAAATATCTTGTTCGTGTGCACTTAGTCCAGGCCTTTCAGAATTCTGTAAGTTTCAATGAGATTCCCCCCCTTACTTATAAATACCATCGAATAGAGACCCAGAGTCCTCAACGGCTGTTCATATCATAATCCCTTTATTTGCACATTCTTGTGAACCTCCTCTGGACCCCTTCCAAGACCAACACATCCTTCCTTACATGATTGATGAGGGCAGGGTAGTGAACGTCATCTTCATGGACTTCAACAAGGCCTTTGACAGTGTTCCTCATGGCAATCTAATCTTGAAGGTGAAGTCACATAAGATCCATGGTGAGCTGGTAATGTGGATACAGAGCTGGCTTGGTCATAGAAGGCAGAGAATAGTGGTGATTTTCTGACTAAAGTTTTGTGATCATTGGTGTTCCACAGGGATCAATATTGGGACCCTATTGTTTGTATTACATATAAATGATTTGGAGGAGAATGTGGGTAGTCTGATTAGTAAACTTACTGATGGAGCTGAGGATAGTGAGGAGGATTGCCAGAGGTACAGCAGGACATAGCTAGGCTGGAGACTTGGACGGTGAAATGACAGATTGAATTTTATCCAGGCAAGTGTGAGGTGACGGATTTTGGAAGATCGAATGAAGGTAAGAAATATACAGTAATTGGCAGAACTCTTAATAGCATCGATATACAGAAAGATCTAAGTGTACAGATCCACAGTTCAGTTCAGTTCAGTACAAAAACAGTTTAAGACAAATGCTGAATACAAAATGAGGTGCATTATGGCATTAAGGCATTTAACAAGCAGTGATCCATCATAACTGGCAACACACCACTGCTGAGTGAAAAATTTATCTTGCAGCCCATCAAAAGCATAAATGATAAAGCGAGATTCTTCTGATCTTGAGATAGGCCTCTCTGAACTTGTTGTCTGATTTTGCTACAAATCTTGTGATAGCCCATGTTGCTCAGACCTCGACAAGATTCCACCCATACTGCGCCACCTTCTCTTTCCTGTGACCAGTGTATTTATTTCTACATATTACTATTTCCCTCCCCCTCTGGAATGCCAGAGGAAGTTCCTCATAGGCCTCCACACAGCAGTGATGATGAAAATCAGGAAATTAGATGTATGTAGCAAGGGTTATACAATAAGGACAGGAAATCTCAGTCTATATATAGATAAAACTTATTAGCACTGTTGTTTTGGAGACAAATTCTTGCAATGTATGTAAGGTGGTTTTCCAGAACAAGACATTAAGGAACAAACTAAGGAATGGGTTTTTTAGATGTTGTATTGTGAAATGAGAGAGGAGCTTACTGATAAATTTTGATGTAAAGGAGTCTTTTGGAAAGAGTGATCCAGTTCAGTGAGAAACGAGGAGCTTATATCTGCAAATTCTTAAACATAGCACTGGGAGGCTAGGTTATGAATTTCTGCTTCCTTTCTGACAGATCGCAGAACACTGAGGGGGGGGGGGGGGTCCTTTAAACATCTAGCCTTGGGCCTCTGCTCAGGGATGGAAAGCCTGTCTCCACCCTACATCCAATGCCTTTCCAGCCCATAATTTTGTGCGTTAGGCTGGAATAATCGGTGAAAATGCATAGTTTGAAAAGCCATGGATTTATATAAGTTTGTTATATTTACGGACTACAATATTGAGTTGACTGTAGCTTCTAAAGCATGACAGAAATATCATGAATTGCTTTCAATGTTTAAAATAATAATCTGCCAGAGACTAGAGAAAGATTGTCTACTCTTTAATAATAAGTTACTCCTGTTATGTGAAAATCCATTATCCTGTTCTGTATTGACAGGTGAGAGTTGATGCTCAGGACACAGATATTGAAATAGAAGGTCTCTCTGCAAGTGCAGAGTACGTTGTAACAGCTTATGCTTTATATGGAGAGGAAACAAGTGAACCAGTAACTGCACAGCAAGCAACATGTGAGTTGAATCATGCTTGTTTTTGGTACAGCTTGTAGATTGTGTCAGTGGTTTGCACAACATTTTGTACTATCCCTGCTGTTTTGCTACATTTTCTCTTATACCTTGATGTTTTCCTGGATGCAGTTCAATGGGTAGAATATCCCATTCCAATATTCTGACAGTCCCAGGAATGGGTCTGGGCGAAGTGAAATAGTAACACTGCTGGATCACCACAAAATGTCCCTCATTCTTAGATATTAGCTTTGAGAAAATCTTTTGCAGTTCATGTAGTCAAAAGATGCACTTATCATGTGGGGAGAGTATCATTCATTTGTTTGGTGGTACAGGTCAGTGTATAAATGTTCTGCATGCATAAATGATTTTATTTGTCTCTTGGAACACACAATGTTTGACAATAATCCAATTTTTCAATTTATAACAATTGGGATCTAGGTAGTTTGATTGTTGGTTTGACAAGTTCAGTTGTTCGAGATTGAAGATTGTTTAATTGTTAAAGAAAGTGCAAGATGGAGAGATTAGCAGCAACCTGTGTGCTGACAGTGGATAGACAGTGAGCTTCCACAATCTCAGAGAAGTGTTGAGAATGCCAGGTTCTAATAAGACGTGTTTTACACAGTCCACTAAATTCCAAGATAAATTAGAGTTGATTATCAGCATTTCTACCTGCGTATGTGGGCCTTGTAATTCATACTAGTTTGGTAATGAACTTGAGACAGGAAAGTAGAGAAGAAGACATTGTGATATCATATTACAGTCATTGCTAACATACCACTGAATATAATAGACAAGATTTGGAGGGGCAGGTGTTGGAGTGGCGTGGACAAAGTTAAAATCACACAACACCAGGTTATAGTCCAACAGGTTTATTTGGAAGCACTAGCTTTTGAGGCGCTGCCTCTTCAGGTGGTTGCCTCGAAAGATAGTACTTCCAAACAAAATTGTTGGACTATAACCTGGTTTTGTGTAACTTATAACAGACAAGTTAGTCTTCCAGCATCCAGTAGAGGGAGCAGTGTGGGCTTGAAAGTCTCTACAAATTGCTATGCTGGAATGTGATAGGAATCTCATGCGCAGATCGAAAAGACCCAAGTTTACCAGGAGTTAAAGTGAAGCTGAAAGATTCACCTGATGTGCAACAGAGGGACAGTTTACAGTAAAACCTCCATTAAAGGAGAATTCTGGTGAAAAGAACAGAAATAAAACCTTCGGAGCTAACAATCATTTTGAAATGATTTCAGGAGAATTGAATATCTACTTAGAGTCATAGAGATGTACAGCATGGAAATAGACCCTTCAGTCCAACCCATCCATGCTGACCAGGTATCCCAACCCAATCTAGTCCCACCTCCCAGCACCCGGCCCATATCCCTCCAAACCCTTCCTATTCATATACCCATCCATATGCCTCTTAACTGTTGCAATTATACCAGTCTCCACTACTTCCTCTGGCAGCTCATTCCATTCATGTACCACCCTCTGTGTGAAAAAGTTGCCCCTTAGGCCTCTTTTATATCTTTCCCCTCTCAGCCTAAACCTATGCCCTCTAGTTCTGGACTCCCCCACCCCAGGGAAAAGACTTTGTCTATTTATCCTAGCCATGCCTCTCATAATTTTGTAAACCTCTATAAGGTCACCCGTCAGCCTCCAACACTCCAGTGAAAACAGCCCCAGCCTGTTCAGCCTCTCCCTATAGCTCAAATCCTCTAACCCTGGCAACATCCTTGTAAATCTTTTCTGAACCCTTTCAAGTTTCACAACATCTTTCCGATAGGAAGGAGACCAGAGTTGCATGCAATATTCCAACAGTGGCCTAACCAATGTCCGGTACAGCCGCAACATGACCTCCCAACTCCTGTACTTAGTACTCTGACCAATAAAGGAAAGCATGCCAAATGCCTTCTTCATTATCCTATCTACCTGTGACTCCACTTTCAAGGAGCAATGAACCTGCACTCCAACATCTTTGTTCAGCAGCACTCCCTAGGACCGTACCATTAAATGGTGTTCGTCCTACTAAGATTTGCTTTCCTAAAATGCAGCACCTTGCATTTGTCTGAATTAAACTCCATCTGCCACTTCTCAGCCCATTGGCCCATCTGGTCAAGATCCTGTTTTAATCTGAGGTAACTCTCTTCGCTGTCCACTACACCTCTAATTTTGGTGTCATCTGCAAACTTACTAACTATACCTCTTATGCTCGCATCCAAATCATTTATGTAAATGACAAAAAGTCATTTTAAAAGACACTGTAATGTATCTCTATCAAGTGAGTTTACCAGTCATGCTGAAATTAAGCAGGAAATATTCTACAATTTTAAAGTACAAGCTGTCTATGAAGATAAGGGGTCGGGGAGTCCAGAACTAGATGGCATAGGTTTAGGGTGAGAGGAGAAAAATATAAAAGAGACCTAAGGGACAACGTTTTCACACAGAGGGTGGTACAGGTATGGAATGAGCTACCAGAGGAAGTGGTGGAGGCTGGTACAATTGCAACATTAAAGAGGCATTTGGATGGGTATATGAATAGGAAGGGTTTGGAGGGATGTGGGCCAGGTGCTGGGAGGTGGGACTAGATTGGGTTGGGATATCTGGTCGGCATGGACGGGTTGGACCGAAGGGTCTGTTTCCATGCTATACATCTCTATGACTCTATAACATATAATCAATAGGACTTTTAGTCTTTTCACACTGGAAAGTTCTAAAATGTAATATATTGGTGGGGTGGGGGGTAATCTTTTATAAGCTACAAACTGAAAGTTCACATTTATTTTCAAAAGTTATTTCTTTTTATGGAGGTTGTACTCTTGTCTATTATCTCTTTATAGTTTGTTATGGTTTTGATTAATTATATTTAGCTTCCTTTCCCAACAGTATTGGAAAATGGATATAGAAACGTTTTTAATAGTGATGAAAATCATAGCATTTACATAATTCAGAGTCTTACCTCTTGTTTGTCACATCTGTCACATATGAAAAATGCCTATATGTTAAAAAACCTAAAACTTTTGTACTAATATCTTTTGCCAATCATGCTACCTTTTGAGCAATTATGTGAGACTACAGAAAGGGAGCAAAGAGTAAGAATCTAAAAGGCTTTGGGATTGAGTGGGAAGAGGTTTACAGAGCTATTGGAGTGAATGGCTTTTGCTGCAAACTGCAGTTAATTTTATAATGTGATATACTCACCTTAAATAATTATATAAGAAATCATTAAACTTTGCTAGGAACTGAATCATTTTGTAAATGAAATTCTTGATATAACTTGCATGGGACTTGAATTCTACCTGTTAAGGTTAGCTGTCTTGCCACTGTTTGATGGTCTCTGAGCACATTCCAACTTAGTTTATATTCTGTGGTAGTTAGAAATTTTATGCTGGAAAATAAATTCTCACAGTCCCGTGATGCAATAAAAATTAAGGTATCAGTTTATGTAGGCTGACCTTCACCTTGTTTAGTCTCCCTGTTTTGTTTGTTTTCTGGCGTCATTTCCTCCAGGTCACAGGATCCCTCTCCTTTATTCCATAATGTGTCCCAGTGTTCTTCAAAAGCTTCATTAGCAGTGGTTTTTATATTCTAGGGCTCCTGTCCCAGCATCTCTGGATTTTGGTACCGCCTCTCCTCCCCACCCCCCCGCCCACCGAAAGTGCTTCTATTCTGTAAGATTCCATCCTAGCATAGCCAGATCCTTAGGTTTCTTTTTAGTACACGTAATTATCAGGGCTAACTTCATTGCTAACACATAAATGTGTTCCTTCGCATAACACTCTTCTTATAAAACATCCAACTTACTATGAGCAATGTCACAGAAGCCCAATTATTCATTTTATTGTGTAACAATGCTGTTGTTATAAGCAGTGCTTTGGATGGTTTGCTAGTTTTTAAAAATCCTACTAGCATTTAGATAGTATCATTAGGATAGACAATATCCTGCAATGGTTTACAGAGATATAAAGAAGTTGGATACTGAGCTAAATAAGGGCAGACTGGGAGGCTTATCCAAAACTTTGATCAAAGCAGTGAATTTTAAAGAACATTAAAGGGAAAGACAGAAGTGAAGGAGATTCGGGATAAGATTCTGGTGAATATGACCCAGTCAGTGTAAGGTGTAATAGGGGATGGAGAGTTCAGTGATGCACTCAAGCTCAAGGGAGCAGAGAACACCAAAGGTCACATCCTGTGTAACCAGCGACAAGCCAAGCGTAAGACTGCTTGGGTTCAAGTCCCATCTGCTCCATGAGGTGTGTCATAACATCTCTGAATTGGTTGATTAGAAAATATCTAAAACCGCTTGGAAACTGTTAAGGCTGCAGAAGACCATCTGTTCTGTTTTTGTTGGCTTTTGAAATGTTTTTTTTATTTGTAGTTTCACTTCAAGCCCCAGCAAATGTGCGCCTCACTGAACTTCGTCACAGTAGTGTTAAAGTAAACTGGGAGACAGCTTCAAGGAAAGTGAGGGGTCATCGTATCACTTATGTGGCAGCCAATGGGAATGATCCCAAACAGGTAAAATTCATGTTAGGCCTACTCAATCATATGTGGTTAGTGCAGCATGATGTATACAAATGTCATGGATCTAGAAATTACTAAGATCTGGGTTATGTGTTAATCACACAAATAATGAATATTTGGGATGCAACACAACTGATCAGATATTGGAATGCTTTAAATTGCAGGTGGGAAGCCTTGGAATTCTTATCCGATATTAATAGTTCTTGTTACTCATTCAGTTGATGTGGACATCCTTGACTCAGCCAGTGTTTATTTCTCAACCTTAATTGCTTCTTGAAAGGTGGTAGACAAGCAGAAGGCTGGAAGAACACAGCAAGCCAGGCAGCATCAGGAAGTGGGGAAGTCAAAAGTTCAGGTGGAACCCTTCTTCAGGACCCGAAACGTTGACTTCTCCACCCCCTGATGCTGCCTGATTTGCTGTTCTTCCAGCCTCCTGCTTGTCTACCTTGGATTCCAGCATCTGCAGTTTTTTTTTGTCTCTTGAAAGGTGGTGGTGAGCTTCTTTTTGAACCACTGCACTCCATTTTGTACAAGCATATCCACAATACTATTGAGGAGAGTATTCCAGGAGTTTGCCTTGGCCACAGTGAATGAATGCTAAAATGTTGCAAGGTACATTTCATGATGATGAGTGACTTGGAACTTTCCGCTGAGGATGTTCCTGTGTATCTGCTGCTTTTGTTGTTTAGGTGGTAGAGGTCTTTGGTTTGGAAGGAATTGCCTAAGGAATCTTGGAGAATTTCTGCTGTGCCCCTTGTAGATGGTACTCAATGCTGCTACTAAGAAGGATGGAGGGATGTTTGTAGTGCAAACCAAGCAAGCTATTTTGAATTGGATTGTGTTGTGCCCCTTGCATTTGTTGGAATTGGAGTCCTCCAGCAAAATGCAAAATATTCTATCACACGCCTGACTTGTGCCTTGTAGATAGTGGACAGGCTGTGGAGATTAGAGATGAGTTACTCATTATAGATTCATAGCCTCTGACCTGCTCCTCTAGCCACAGTACTTATATAGCTGGTCCAGTTTAGTTTCTGGTCAGTGGCAATGTCCAGGGTATTTTTAATGTCTCAGTGATGGTAATACCATTGAATATTATATTTGTCATTTCTCAGTCCAAGCCTGGATATCATCCAAGTCCTGTTGTATTTTGACTTGGTCAGCTTCAGCCTCTGAGAAGTTGTGAAAGATGCTGAACATTGTACAATCATCAGTGACCATCAACACTTCTTACCTTAGGATAGAGGAAAGATGATGAAGTAGCTGAAGATGGTTGAGCCTACGATGCTACCCTGAGGAACTCCTGCAAAGATGTCCTAGGGCTGAAAGAACTGACCTCCAACAACCATAACCATTTTTCTTTATGCTGGTTGTGATTGCAACTGTTAGAGAGTTTTCCCACTAATTCCTATTGACTTTAGTTTTGCTCAGGCTCCCTGGTTCTACACTCAATCAGCTGCAGCCTTGATGTCAAAGGCAATCACTTTCGTATCATCTCTGGAATTCAGCTCTTTAGTCCATGTTTGAACTAAGGTTGTAATGAGGTCAGTAGCAGAATTCCTTCTAATTTTCTTAATGGGTCTCCCAGTTCCATGCATGGCATTGACCTCTGGAACTTGCAGTCAATGTTGTGATTACCATGCCAATGCTGAATGCCACATATGGAACCTTGGGGTGCCATGCTTGTGAACAGCTTGGAGGGAACATTGGTCAGGAGCTAAATGGCCAAATGGAACCAAAGTATCCTTAGGCAATTTGTTGCTGAACAAGTGCTGTTTGGTAGCACTGTTGATGACCCCTTCAATTACTTTGCTATTATGAACTGATGGAGAGGTAATTAGCCAAGGTGGATTTGTTCTACCCTTTGTGTTTAGGACATAACTGAGCAATTTCCTACATCGTTGGGGAGGTACTTGTGATGTAGCCATATTGGAATAACTTATTTAGGGGCTCAACACATTCTCGAGCACAGGTCTTCAGTATTGTTGCCAAAATGTTGTCAGGATTTGTAGCCTTTGTAGTATCAATTGCTTTAAGCCATTCCTTAATATCACGCAAAGTGAATTGAATTGGCTGAAAACTGGCATTTGTGATGCATGGGACCTCTGGAAGAGGCCAAGATAGATCATTGACTTTGCATTTCTGACTGAAGATTGTTGAGAATACTTCCCTGTTATCTTTGCACTGATGTGCTTGGCTCCCCCATTTTTGAGGGATGGAACATTTGCAGAGGCTTCTCCCCAGAAAGTAGTTTAATTGACCTCTACCATTTGCAACTGGTGGGACTGCAGAGCTTGGGTCTGATCCATTGGTTAAAGAATTACTTAGCTCTATTTATCACTTGGCATGTAAGTAGTTCAGTGTTGTGGCTACACAGGTTTGCTCTCTCATTTTGGGTATTGCTGATGCTGCTCCTGTCATGTCTTCACACACACTCTACATCGAACTAGGGAGATCTGCTGGCTTGATCATAATAATAAAGTGGGGATATGTCAGGCTATGAGGTTGCAGGTTGTTGCTGCTAATGGTTCACAGCAGCTCCTGGATGCTCCGTTCTGATTTGCCAAATTTGTTCAAAATCCACACAATTTAACTTGGTGGAAGTGCCATACAACACAATAGTCTCAATGTGAAGACCAGATTTCATTTTCAAAATGTGACATGAGATTTAAACAAGCAGAAGGCCCAAAGATCAAGATGCAAGTATTCTGAATGCCATTGGTATCACATCAGTACAAACAAAGAGGAAAATTAGAATAAACAAGGAAACCATGAAACCACTATTAATTGTCATAAAATCCCATCTGGCTCACTGATATGCTTTAGGGTAGGAAATCTGCCATCCTTACTTGGTCTGGCCCACATGTGACACCAGACCCATATCAGTGTGGTTAATTCTTAAGAGCCCTCTGAAATGACCACTCTTGTTCATCAAATTGCTCAAGAGATCAAAACGTTCTTATCACACTTACTACATGTTATGATCATATGGGCTAGCATTGGACTGCAGAATTCCTTTGTCTGTGTACTCCCACTTTGTATCAGCCCTCTCACTACCAAAGACACCCTTTTTATTTACTTGCTCCAACTGTTATCCTTTGCCATTGCCTCCTGTTGGTAGAGGCTGCGGAGAATTGTTTAGCTCTCTTGCTCACTGCCATCCATCACCGTCACCATGTGTTGCTGGACGTTCTGTTACCACAAGGACTGTGCAGTAGTCATTCTTATCAATGCGGTCATTCACAGATGTATATGTGCAGGCAGTTTGGTGAGGCAGAAATCAACTATGTTTTTCCCTCATTCACCTACTGCAGACACAGCCTAGCAGCTACGTCCTTTGTAACTCAACCAACTTGCTCAGTTGTACTGCTGCTGAACCACTCTTGGCAATGGGATTTGAAGACCCCCATCTAGCGTACATTCTGCTCCCTTTCCACTGTTTCCTCCAAGTTGTTCCACAAAAAACAGCATTGATTTATGAGCTGAGGTAGGTGCAGTATGTGCTAATCAGCTGGAGATTTCCTTGCCCATTTTCAATATGATGCCATGAGAATTCATTAGATCCAGAGTCAGTGGTGAGGCCAACCTATGGTTACTCCCTCCTAATTGTGTACCGCCATGTTGCCAACTCAGCTAGGTCTGTACCAGGGATGATGATGGTGGTTCTGGGACATTTTCTGTTGGGTATGATTATGGGAATATAACTGTGACAATTGCTTGACGAATCTGAGATATTCTCCCAATTTTAGTGTTAGCGATTGGTTATTAATTGGTAAGACTTTACATGATTGACAAGGCTGGGTTTGCCAAGTTTGATGCTAGGTGGTTAGAACGTTTTTGATCTCTTGAGCAATTTGATGAACAAGAGTGGTCATTTCAGAGGGCTCTTAAGAATTAACCACACTGATATGGGTCTGGTGTCACATGTGGGCCAGACCAAGTAAGGATGGCAGATTTCCTACCCTAAAGCATATCAGTGAGCCAGATGGGATTTTATGACAATTAATAGTGGTTTCATGGTCATCATGAAAATTTTAATTCCAGATTCTTTGAACTCTGATTCCACCATCTGCCACAGTGGGATTTGAACCTTGGTTGCCCAAGGCATTACCTGGGTCTCTGGATTACTAATTCATTACAATAGCTTTACACCATTCTCTTCCCCCCACCTTGGCTTTATTAATTTTCTGAACTGAGTACCTGCCAGTTCAAAATGTGAAATAACCAGCTGTAGGAGCAGGTGATATTTGATCAGTTTTTGAATCATATACTGACACATGGGTTGTTGAGAGAGCTATGGGGCATGTCTGTTGTGGATTGACAACAATTGAGTGGGAACAATGGGACATGACAACTTAGTGATATTATCGCTGGACTGTTAATCCAGGGACATAGTCAATCTTCTGAGAACCTCATTTCGAATTCTGCCATGGCAGATGGTCGAATTTGAATTCAATAAAAATCTGGAATTCAGAGTCTACTGATGACTGTGAATCCATTTTCAATTGATGGAAAAAAACCATTTGGTTTACTAATGTCCTTTAGGGAAGAAAGCTGCCATCCTTACCTTGGTTAGCCTTCATGTGACTTCAGCAATGTGGGTTATTCTTAACTGCCACCTGGGCACTTAAGGATGGGTAATAAATGCTGGCCAACAATACCCTCATTCTGTGAATGAATATAAAATAAACTGATAAGCAGAAGCCCAGATGTTCCAACCAACATAAGCATTATGATAAATGACAAATCTAAGCTTGCATTCTTTGATTCCAATCATTTCTAATATTAAACCTACTTTAATCACTCTGTATGATGATTCCTCAAGGTTCTTATTGATTATAGAGATTTCAACTTGGCATTAGCATTTTTTAAACCTGCTGCAAATGTTGGTAACTCTGACTGTCATGATGAAGTTCTGATCGTTTTAGTTTAGCATCTTTTCTGGATTTACACAATCATGCAATATTGACTTTTTTGCATAATGCTATCCCCAGTGGCATAAATAGAGGAGGATTAAAATAGCATCAGGAGGAATTAGACACGAGTGTGGAGGTTTTCAGAGAACTCATCTTTTCTAGCCAACATTCTGTCTTCTACCCATCCCAAAAATAGATGTTAAATATTGTATTGCTGATTAGATCCACAGACAGTAAATTGTCCAAACTCTCTCTTCATTCACATATGAACCTGATAATAAGCGATTTTTGTTGAGGAAAACCTGAACATGATGTCCACTTGTACACACTTCTGTCAAGGGTTTGTAGGATAGTCATCAGGGGCAAAGTCCCTGGTAGGATGATTCTTATTCTCCCCTTCTTCCTGACTGAGTGCAGATGAGAGGTTGAAGCTAGAATCTTCATAATCCATTTTGCTCAGTCATTCACTGGATAAATGCAGTTAGCTTTAATGTGCAATCTTTGTGGTTGGGTATTCAATTTTGACTTCTTTTTATTCCAGGTTGAAGTTGCTGGGGATGTTGAAAACGTACTACTGAAAAACCTAACTTCATTGACAAAATATGTAATCACTGTACTTTCTATTTATGACACTGGGACCTCTTTGCCTGTTACCATTACTGGAGAAACAAGTATGTGTTTTCATATTGGACATTCATTGCTTATAATTTTGTTTGTTTGATTTAAAAAGAACATGTTCTATTTGAATAGAAATAATATTCAAAGTGTTTTTGATCTCAGTCAAGGTTCCACCTCCATCAGATCTGAAAGTTACTGAGTTTTTAGGCACCAATTTAACGATTATGTGGAAACACGCTGCCAGCGATGTTGTTCTGTACAAAATAAAATGGATTCCCCTTAGCGGAGGAAAATTAAAAGAGGTCTGTGTGATATATTCAGTCAAATACTTTGTCAATATAGTCTGTAATTATGAAAAATTATATATGTTAACATTGTGCAACTGTGAATGCATTTAAATAATATAGGTTATAAGGTCTCATTTTTGTTGGTCATTGAATTGAAGAGCAACTTTAGAGATACAAGTGATTGACTCAAAGATCAAACCAATAGTGACATTCTTAGTATTGCACATAATGAGTAGCAACTAGGTTGCAACTGAATTCTACGAAGACAATTTTGGATATCCTGAAGCCTCTGTAGATGACAAAATATCTCGCAAAAGTTTGTGGCTGTGAAATGACTCTGTGGAGTAATAAGTGTAAAGAATTAACACATTTGTTTGAAGTTCCTCCCAAGATGAGAGTATCTGCTTTTGGGTTGGGTGAATGTTCTACAAATCAGCAACTTGCCTTTCTAACAGTTCGTAACAAAAGGCAGAAAGTCAATATTTATTTGTTTTAAGAAGTTTCTACTTTTATAGCATCATAGAAGGTGGCACAGTGGTTAGCACTGCTGCCTCACAGCGCCAGAGACCCGGGTTCAATTCCCGCCTCAGGCGACTGACTGTGTGGAGTTTGCACGTTCTCCCCGTGTCTGCGTGGGTTTCCTCCGGGTACTCCGGTTTCCTCCCACAGTCCAAAGAAGTGCAGGTCAGGTGAATTGGCCATGCTAAATTGCCCGTAGTGTTAGGTAAGGGGTAGATGTAGGGGTATGGGTGGGTTACGCTTCGGCGGGGCGGTGTGGACTTGTTGGGCCGAAGGGCCTGTTTCCACACTGTAAGTAATCTAATCTAATAGAAAGGTTATGCTAAAGAAGAAAGCTATTGAGCCTGTTAAGTTCATGTGATTCTTTGCAATAATAATTTTCTTATTCTCCATTTCCTTGTTGACTGACGTATTTTTCTCTTTAGGTCCTTATCCAATTTCCTTTCAAAAATGTCCACCATACTCTGAGGCTGTGCATTTAAGATCCTAACCACTCACTATCTGAAAGAAAAATTCCTCATGTCACCATTCCTGCTTCTTCCAATCACCTTAAAGCTGTGACCTCTGAACCTAGGCCTTTCTGTCTCGGTTTTTCCTTTCTATTCTGTCTAGACTTAATAATTTTGAATACTTTTATCAAATCTCTTCTGAACTTTAACTCCTGTAAGGAGAACAATGTCAGCTTCCCCAGTGTATCCACATACCTGAAGTCCCTCATCTAACTTCATAAAAAATGTCTACAACCTCTCTAAAGTTTTATATATTCTTCGTAAAGTGTGGTGACAAGAGTGGAGCACAGTACTCTACTTGAAGCCAAACCAGTGTTTGTTTCATCATAACTTCCTTGCTTTGGTACTCTCAAAAAGATATACTTGTGATCAATCTGTTCAGACAGGATGGGCAGGTGGAATTTGAACATAGACCTTCTGACCCATAGGTAAGGACACAACCACCGTGCCAAAAGAACCTCTTAAGATTGGTGCCCAGCTCAGGGATTGGTCTCATGGCCCTAAGATTAAGAGTCACTTGCTATACTGACTGAGCTAGCCAAACATACAATGCGCCTTGATTTATAAATTCCATCACTGTGTCTGCTCTTTTAGCAATGTTCTCTTCAGTGATTTGTACATGTTTGCTCACAGGTCCCTCTGTTGCTTCACCCACTTTAGTATTGTTTATTTTACTTAGCATCTCTCCATTTTATAAGTACAAAAATGTATCACTTCACACTTGTACGCATTAAAATTCATCAGCCACATGCCTGCCCATTCCATCTCTACATATGTATATCCACTTGGCTCACAATACTTCCAAGTTTTGAACCATCTACAACTTTTTGATTTATATCACTCAAGACTTAGTTTTTAATTTATAACAAGATACAGCATGATTATAGTACTGCCTGATTATAGTACCCCACTGTATGCCTTCCGGCAGTCTATCAACTAACTTAGTATTCTTCTTACCTTCTATTCCACCAGTTTTGTCATCGCTGGAAAACCTGGTGCATGACAATGAATTGCCTTTTGGAAGTCTCTCACTCCACATCAATGCATTACCTCATCAAGTTTCTGCGTTAATAAATGAAATCAGTTTGGTTAAACATGATTAGCTTTGAAGAAATCCATGCTGACTTTCCCCAATAAATCCTGTTAATTTTGCTCCAGACTTTCATTTCTAAATGTTCTCTTTCTCTGAATCAGTTAAACTGTCTATTCCGTAGTTGCTGGTTTACTGTTACTCAGGGCTCAAACTTGTCCAGCTGATAACACTTTACACAGATGTGGTTGGCCAGGACACCACAGCCCCTTCAGACTTTAACATCATGCATGGAAAACAATGTTTACCCAGTTAAATAACCTGCATCATATTAAGGTGAGGGTGAAAATGCCAAACTCAAAAAAAAGTGTATGAACCACAATATGAAATAAATTGTCCAAGTTCCTACAAGAATGATACTTTCTTGGCATTTAATCATTTTTCTGTTTTCTTTGTTTTTTTTCCCCCCCCAAAATGTATATATTCTCCTACCTTCCACCTTTTCAGTTTTTTTCCTTTTCTTTCTGCAACTTAATTTGCTTTGGAAGTTTCTTTTATTTCATCCAACGCTGAGAGCTGGCTCAAAGAAGCAAATGAAAATATCCCTTTAAGGGTATTGAAAATAAATCATTCAGCACTTGTAAAGTTAATCTGTTAGGCAATATGCATTAAGCATAGTAGATGCATTTATTGACACTATATCAGTTACATTTTACATAAAACAGTTGTCATCATCTTGGACTGTTCTGCATAATTTAGCTAAATTTTTATTGTTTTGTCACTAATCAATATTAATTTGTTTGTATCTTTTACTAAGCAGTGACTTTACTAATTTGTTATTAAAAGTTTATTAATAAGCAACAATAACTTGTGGGTCTTCGGTGAAAAAAGTGAAAAATTAGCAGATGCTAGGAGTGCAAAGTTAAAAAAAAATGAAAATATTAGAAATGTAGAACAGAACTGTCAGCATTTGAAATTAAGACTCCTGAGAAATGTCCCCACTGAAAATGTTCATCTGTCTTTTCTTTTTACAGTATGTAGCTGGTAAACCTGCTTTCATTATCTGCCTTGTTACTTTGCTTACAGCTTGATGTCAAAGGAAATATGGACACAACAGTGTTACAAGGTCTAGAGAAGAACGTCGAATATCAAGTATCGCTGTCTGCACTGTACAATGACACAGCAAAAAGCAATGCCATTGTTCTCCGCTATAACACATGTAGGTGGTTACCTTTAAAGAGATTGTGTTCACAGCCTAACACAAACATTCATATATTTGCTTGGATTGAAATAAATGTTGCTGTCAGCACAAAATCATTACCATGGGATCTCATTACTTTACAGAAGAATCTGTTGTTGTTTCGATAATTTAAACCATAATGCAGGGCAACATTTTATGCAATCATTTCACTAATAATTAGCTTCACTTGTCCAACATGATATTAATACAAAAATATTTGGCTACGAAAAGCTTTTGATAGCCTGAGGTAGTGAAAGGCACTATACAAATTACACCTGGCTCTTTGAGCTGAATTTTTCCAGGCTAATAGAGGCAGCTTTGGAGTTGGAGGCATGAGCATATTTGGAATCATGTGTCAGACTGGTTCCCCAATGTTTACTCATCTCCAAGCATTCTCTCAAAAGGCTAACTATTGTGTTCCAATAAAGATGGTACAGAGCCAGATCGTCAATCTTTGGGGCCAAAAGAGATTTTCCCAAAGGTGTACAGGACCCATAATGTGTCACAAATCCAAGGATGGATCAGAGTGGTTGTGTAGTGAGAGGTCTGATTGCAATGCATTTGATGTTTGAATTTATTTGTCAGTGATAATTTATAAAGGGGCTTTATTGCGAAGCAACAGATCTCCCCACTTCATGGGCATTGATTATTTGCTCTGCTTCAATGACACCCACCTCCCTGCTCCACAAGGTGCTTCCATTATGTGTTGCCACCATGTAAAGATAGCCAATGGCTGTAACCCAGTGGAGATCCAGATTGGAACTCTCGATACTGGAAACTGACCACTATCCCCAAGTGGAGTGGGCCTCTAGACACGGCTTCTTATTTGGCTAACCTTGGGCACATTATGCCTGCATCTACAATGGCTACTGTGGACTTATGATCTGCAATTCATCTCTACACTGGGAATCTGAAACCTCTGGAAAATTTCAGCCCAAATAAAGTCGGTTCTGATACAACGTGACAATTCTGTTCTCATGTGATCTCATGAAAATCGCACAATAGCTTTATCATTTAAACTAATGGGGCTGGAATCACATTATAGCAAATGCAGGTAAGGAAAGTTTGCATTCTACAAATAATGATCTAAATTCTTCAATTGCATAAACACCAATTGGCATTGAAGAAACGTGCGTTATAGTGTGAACTGATTGTAGTTTAAAAATATTCTAACAGGTCCAAGCACAGCCCTTTTTAAAGAAAAATTAGAATCCTCAAATCTGTCATCAGATTTCTGAATTTTATAGTTTTGCTAACACATTGGTGTTGCCTCACACCCCTTATGGATTTTAGAGGTGATAGAAGGCATAGGTTTAAATTTGCTAATACCTCGTGCTGAACCTACGAATTTCTGAAATATGTTCTAAAGAAGTGAAGTTCAGATTTTAGAATTTGCTGAGCTAATATAAAGTTGCTTTTGTTTAGTCTTTGAATGTGCTACAAAAAGTGCTCTAGCCCTAAGGACTGATGATGATGGTGCTAATGATTTGTATTGATTTGATTTTCTACAAAGAAATTGATTTGAACATGTCACTTTAGAGTGGATTGAAAATAATGCAGAAAACAATAGACTATAGACTTTTTTTCTGTTCCTAAATAGTTTTGCAGTTTCTGTATTATTGTCTTCAGATAACGGAATGAGTACAAGCTAGTAACCAAGAGAGCTGATCTCCTAATCATTGCTGAAAGTGTGCATGTTTTATGATCATTACCTTCAGTGGAATGTTGACTTCATCATAAACCATATCTTGGACATTGTAAAAATTATAAATGTGAATTTTACATAAGAATGGAATGTTGTAGAAGTTGTTGCTGGGCTTTGTTCTTTTGTCTATCTTGCTCAGTTTCATCTGTGAAATCAGCTCCATGAAATTTGGGAGAAAAATGAATATAAGATATTTTAGAATAATGCATAGTTTGCCCTCAATTTTCCAATTGAATTTAATTTGTTGCTCTGTGTTGCTTGTTGTTTTAGTTTCCAGAGATCCACCATCAAACCTTCTCATAGAAACCAAGACACCGACCAGCCTCCAAATCAGCTGGAGTCATTCAAGTGCAAATGTTCAACATTACAAGATATCATATATGGATGTCAAAGGTGGCCATGCTAGGGAAATGGTGAGTTACATTTACTTTTTACATCATGATGCAAATTCTGTCTAGTAGATTTCTGTCAATTTCTGTTCTGTCTCAGAACATTATCACCGTACTACTTGAAATTATTTTAAAATTTGTTTTGCTGAGATTAAAAAATGTTAAATACAAACTAGAATGATAGGACAGGATACTTGTAGTATTTATCTATCAATAAAGCAATTATTGCTATTCATGCCTCTTCTTGCCATAAAATATGAAGGTGAACCTCTTAAAGGAACTGACTAATATTTTTACGTAAATTTTTCCAATACATAATTTGATTTCTTTGAATACTATATTAGTGAATTGTCATTTCATTCCATTTACTTCATCAGAAGTTAACCCTTTCTGTAACATGAACCCTCTAAACTCTAAGCAAATGTCCATCACTTTCCTATCGCAAACTATAGTCAACAGTGCAGCCCACCTTTTACACTTTTCTTTGCTTATCTCTTTCAATATCTTTCTTTCCCTCATCATTTACCTTCTATCTTACTTCTTTTGTCTCACTTACTCTTTCCTACAAAATATGTTTCCTTCACTGTTTCCACTCCCAAAGGAATTGTTTTCCCCACAGTTTCTAACAGGATTTCTCATTCTCATTCTTTCCCCTTCCTCATCATGATGAATTTTATTTATCTCCATCCATCAGAATGTGGCTTCCTTCTCCACCTTCTCTCCAACTAATAGTTTTTAAAGTCTTCCTCACTCAAAAATATCTATGCTTCTGTATTAGTATATCAGGTCTGTGAACTTTTCTATTTGTATTTCTGTGTCTGTCTCCTTTCCCATCTTTCTGATTCCACAACAGCCCTGATGGGTGAGTGAATGGAGGACAGTAGAAGCTAAAAGTAGCATTGCCAGTGGAATGTCTCTTCCTGCTGTGAACTGTTTTGCTCAGCTGAGAAGAAAGCAAGCCTTGAAAACTCTCTCCATTTCCAATGAGGCTAATTCATCCAATTAGTAAGCTCATTGCCAACCTGTAAAGAGCAGTTTGAGATTTAGCCATGCTGGGTCAGAGACCAGGTCATAGAAGCACGTGCACAGTGAGGAGCCAGTCATAGCTGCACAATGATATTAGGTGGATCCATAAAAAGGAACATGGCTGTGAGGGGCACAGATGTAAGCACACAGGTAGCATCGGGTGTATTCAGTTTGAGGAGAGCATTGTCTTTACATCCTTGGGCACTGGATGGGGTATCACTCTCCTAGTATCTCTGGTAGTATAAGAGAAGGGGATAAGGAATCCAGACACTATTGAGAGATCATAATTACGGCATCAGCAGGAGTTGGCCTGTGGTTCTTGAATTGTAGCTGTTGTCATGTTGGGGATTTTGATTCTAAGCAGCAGAGGCTGGGAAAGGGAAAAGCCGAGGAGAGAGATAGGGTCAGCAAGGCTACGAAGGTAAACTGTAAAACTGCCTTGTCTGCTTTTGTCTCACAAAGTGGCCTCACTTGTCAGGTCATATAGGTGGTCAGATTATATCGAGAGATCAGGGATGAACAATTTCAGCAGAAAATGAATCTTAGCCAACTCTGCACGTTTGTTGGGATTTGTGTTTACAATGAGTTTAACTTTCTGTGAATGAGGTGATAGCTATTCACCACTGAACACATTTCATTGAACTGGCACTTGCCTTTGTTCAAGGTGAGGTTTCATTTTCCAAGATATAGATAGGCATGCAGGAAATATAATTCAGCATATATGAGAATGTCATCACTGAGGGTTTGTAGTCATTGACAAGATCAGTAGAGATAAATGAGCTGCTGCTGAAAGCAGTCATCTTTTGTCATGCAAATATTTAAAGATGAGATTTTGTTGAGTATGGGTGAAGCAAGAGAGACATCTATTAATATTTTTCAAAAGCTCACAGCTATGTGTCAGGCAATTAGAATGGAAGACCACATGTCTGCAATGGAAAACATTTTGTTTCCCTGTCATTATTTTCAAAGAAAAGCACATCAGATGGATTCAGTTTGTTCAACCAAATTTCCCTTTCTCCAAACCAACTGAATAATGCTTAATGTCATGAAGGAAAAAATAAAACTCCTTCTGGTTTTCATGCCACGAACCCAAATTCCGCTTATTCTTTATTTTATTTGTTCATGGGATGCCAGTGTCAATCAATGGGCAAGCGTGTATTGTTTATCTTTAATTTCCCAGAAGGCAGTTGAGTTATTTGTTGGCCAGACCAGGTAATGATGGCAGATTTCCTTCCCTACAGGACATCAAGGAAGCAGATTTGGTTTCATGGCAATCGTTAGTTGTATATTCTGAAACACATGCATGTGAGAAGAATGATAAACTGCTTCAGTTGAATTGTTCCTTGTTAGACTATCACCTTACAGTTTTCTATTCATGCTGGCATTATTAAAAAACAAAACAATACTTTTTTTAAAAAAGTATTCTAGTAGATCTCCTATGGATTACTCACTAAGGGAGATGATATTTTGTTTTTAAAGATAGGGCTGGATTTTATGAGACATTCTGGAGATAAGAATAGTGGTGACCAAGTAGAAAGTATTGATGGGGATAGTCCACCCTTGCTGATTCATCATTAGAACTATAGAACAGCATGTCTACCTGGCTGAATAAAGTAACCACCCATTCCATTTCCACTTGGCTTACAGACTTCAGATACAGATTCATATTTCTTATAAATGAATTAAGGGTTTTTACCTCAGCCACGAGACTGGACAGCGAATTCCCGACACCCACAACCCTCTAGGTGGAAAGCTTTTCCTCATGCTATTTCTAATCCTTTTATTAATTACTATTGATGCTCTGCATTAGCCAAAGTCCTGGATACATATGGTATTGGGCACTTCTCTCCACTGGGCCACCTATGAGCTAATACTATGCAGGTGCCATATGGGGAGACATCACATGTCAATACCAGATCTTGCTTCGGATCATAGTGTGTGTAAACACCTTTGAGGACGATAGCTGTTTCTTCAACTCCCTGAAAGCTATGGCGTAGCAACAGAACTATTTCCAAGGCTGACCCTTTATGTGTTGACGCAAAGGCGCCAGGATGGAGGCCAGGTTATTTATGGACTTGCCATAATTATTCACCAGCCCAAGGAAAAGCCTAATCTTTGGTATAGTTGTGTGCGCCAGGGCATTTTTGATCACTCTCACTTTATCTTCCAACATGTGTAACCCAGCCTTGCCTGGAATACACTTTTCCCCTTCTGAGGCATACACCCGCCTGGGAGAAAACATCTAAGGACAATATCCGAGTTCTTGAAGTGCTCCTTATTGGTCTTCCGTGTTTTTACAAGCTTTTGGAGTGCTGCTCCTTCATCAGGTTGTGAAGTGGAGGGCAGCGCACAGGCACAGAATTTATAGGCAGAGAGATAATTGCAAGATAATTTTAGATAATTAAGAGTGTCAAAAGCTAATACAAATGGTGTGAATGGAGTGTTGACAGGCTACATAACCAGCCTTTGCAGGTGATCAGAAGTGTCAAACAGTTTGGGTAAAATGTGAATAGAAAGTGAAGGGATGACCTATATCTGATTAATTAAAGCAGAGGGATAATTACAAGCAATCAAAAGATGATCCAGCAACCAACCAAATGGCTGGAATAAAATGATAGATATAAAAGTCACTTAACGAGGGTCTTACCAAAGTAACAAGTAATCCAAAACTGTACAACCTAATTAAGGTAGAGAGATTATAAGTTATTAAGGTTTTGGTGTCAAAACAGAACAGTAAGGAAGATTTTACAAACAGACCAGTATGGTGCGGTTAAGTGTAGCACAGCATGAATCCAAGATCATGGATGAGGCATTCTTTATGGGTATGGAACTTGGCTATCAGTTTCTGATCGGTAATTCTACATTGTCGAAGACCACTTTGGAGGACATTTATCTGAAAATCGGAGGCTGAATGTGCTTGGCCGCTGAAGTGTCCCCTGATTGGGAAGGAACACTCCTGCCTGGCGATTGTTGTGTGGTGTCTATTCATCCATTCCTCCTCATCTGAGCAGATCCTGTGTATGTGTGAACTGCTCAGAAGAGGAAGAATGTGACAGACATCTACAGATGTTGAAAGATGCCCTCATAAGAATGAGATATGATGCTCAACTCATCAATCGCCAATTCCAATGTGCCTCAGCAAAAAACTGTAACAACCTCCTCAGAAGGCAAACATGGCACACAACTGATAGAGTACCCTTCATCCATCTCATAGTGTACAGTTCCAGCATACAAATTAATTATCATATGTTACAGAATATCTGATCCTTCACTGTGTAGGATTGATTTGAAAACTAGTCAATGCATAACTCTCAATCCCAAATTGCCACTAGGCCTAACTTCAGTTGAGAGTGTTGAATGTTTGGACCCTGATTTGCTCTCTAATGCTCAATTGTTGCAATGGTTTGCCTGTCTTGTTAAATTGAAATTTGTCTTCTCATTCTTTCACCTTGATTTTGTCACTCACGCCTATTACTATTCTGGCTTTTATGCTATTCAAGTGTGGTTTGGTACAGCGAAATTATTAATATAATAATTCATAATTTACATTGATATAGTGGAAGTGGGATTTCCCTGTCAGGCACAGGGAGACCCAGAGAGCTGCCACTAATGCACTCAGAGTTTGTGGAGATGAGTGGGTAGGGTCTTGAAGCATTTGGGATCTTGCCAGATGCCAAGTTGGCAAGCCTGAATAAGGGCTATGGAGGTCAGAGTTTGAGAGGCCTGGAATGGAGAAAATGGTGGGGATGATGACACTTTTGAGACCTCTACTGTGGGCTTCGGACCTACTGCCCAATTTTATATGTCCACTTAGTCTTCAAACCTGCTGGTGGGGGAGTATCAAATCCAACTCATTTACCATTTACCATATAACACAAAATATATTGTACTGATAACATCCTGAATTTGTGATTGTTTTCAGCCCAACAAGTCTAATTGCTCGATTCACAGTTAAATGCTTCATTATTATTGTTTTAAGACATTGGTAAGTTAAAGGCTGTTGGTAATTTTATGGCTACCCTGAGAAGCAACCAGAAGGAAATAATTTTTTTAATGATTACTATTAAGCTAGGAAGTGTGATCGAGAGCAACATTTTATATCTTAATGGTACAAAGAAAATTACAATACAGGAACAGGCCCATCGGTCCTCCAAGCCTGCTCTGATCCAGATCCTCGATCTAAACCTGTCACCTATTTCCTAAGGATGTGTTCCTCTGCTCCCTGCCCATTCATGCATCTGTCTGGATACATCTGAAATGACGCTATCGTGCTTGCCTTTACCACATCCACTGGCAACGTGCTCCAGGCACCTACCACACTCTGCGTAAAGAACTTTCCACATATATCTCCCTTAAACTTTTCCTCTCTCACGTTGAACTTGTGACCCCTAGTAATTGAGTCCCTCACTCTGGGGAAAAAGCTTTTTGCTATCCACCCTGTCTATGCTTCTCATGATTTTGTAGACCTCAATCAGGTCTCCCTTCAACCTCCGTCTTTCTAATGAAAGTAATGCTAATCTGCTCAACCTCTCTTCATAGCTAGGACCCTCCATACCAGGCAACATCCTGGTGAACCTCCTCTGCACCCTCTTCAAAGTGTCCACATCCTTTTGGTAATGTGGCGACCAGAACTGTGCACAGTATTCTAAATGTGGCCGAACCAAAGTCCTATACAACTGTAACATGACCTGCAAACTCCTGTACTCAATACCCTGTCTGATGAAGGAAAGCATGCCATTTTCCTTCTTGACCACTCTATCGACCTGCTTTGCCACCTTTAGGGTATAATGGACTTCAACACCCAGATCTCTCTGTAGTCAATTTTTCCAGGATATTTCCATTTCCTGTATAGTTCACTCTTGAATTGGATCTTCCAAAATGTATCACCGCGCATTTGCCGGATTGAACTTCATCTGCCATTTCTCTGCCCAACTCTCCAATCTATCTATATTCAGCTGCATTCTCTGGAAGTCCCCTTCACAATCTGCTACTCCATCAATCTTGGTGTCATCTGCAAACTTGCTAATTAGACCACCTGGACCTTCATCCAGATCATTTATGTATATCACAAACAACAGTGGTCCCAACACGGATCCCTGTAAAACACCATTGGTCACAGTTCTCCATTTTAAGAAACTCCCTTCCACTACAACACTCTGTCTCCTGCTGCCCAGCCAGTTCTCTATCCATTTAGCTAGTACACCCTGGACCCCATACGATTTTGTTTTCTCCATCAGCCTACGATCGGAACCTTATCAAATGCCTTACTGAAGTTCATGTATATGACACCTGCAGTCCTTCCCTCAGCAATCAGCTTTGTCACTTCCTCAAAGAATTCTATTAAGTAGGTAAGACATGACCTTCCCTGCACAAAACTATGTTGCCTATCACTAATAAGCCCATTTTCTTCCAAATATAAATAGGTCCTATCCTTCAGTATCTTCTCCAGCAGCTTCCCTACCACTGACGTCAGGCTCACCAGTCTATAATTACCTGGATTATCCCTGTTACCCGCCTTAAACAAGGGGACAACTTTAGCAATTCTCTAGTCCTCCGGGACCTCACCCATGTTCAAGGATGCTGCAAAGATATCTGTTAAGGCCCCAGCTATTTCCTATCTCACTTCCCACAGTAGCATGGGATAGATCCGATCCAGACCTAAGGACTTGTCCACCTTAATGTCTTTTAGAATACACAATACTTACTCCCTCCTCATGCCAACCTGACTTAGAATAATCAAACATCTATCCCTAATCTCAACATTCTCCTCGGTCAATACTGATACAAAGTATTCATTAAGAATCTCATCCGTTTTCTCTGACTCCATGCATGACTTTCCTCCTTTGTCCGAGAATGGACCAACCCTTTCTCTAGTTACCCTGTTGCTCCTTATATATGAATGTATTTGAATATTTTATACACACAAATGAGGCAAGTGCTCTTCAGGTTCACCATTAAGAACTCTCACTTAAAAGTCAGGTTGATTTGCCTCAAATTAAAATCTAATCTCATGAGTTTTAAATATAGATTTAAATCTAAGTTTAAAAATAACATGTCTCACTTTTCTTTAGTTTAACTACATGGTTGCTATCAGAAAGTCCAGCGATTTTTTTTTATCTGCTGAGACGTTTCAATTGAATTGACAATTGAATTCAAACTTTCACACTGAGTACATCATGAGCTATGTATTACTGGAACACCATCATCATTATAAAGCTGCTTAATAGTTTTCAACAGCAATTAACACACACAAACAAAGGGAGAGGATTTGATTTCATTTTATACAGCTTTCTAAATGATCAAAACTTGAGCATTAGTTAAGTGAAAATTTTGTAATTTTTCAGATCGTACCTGTTAAGAGAAACAACATCGTAATACAGGCACTAACTGCAGACACTGTGTATGAGGTCACAGTCACTGCCGTCTATACTTCAGGTGATGACGCCAGTATATCCAGAGAGGGCAAAACCTGTAAGTATAATTGATGTAATTTGCAGTTTGTCAGCTTTCTCACCATTTTGGACACACTGAATGGTTATTAATGGAGACATTGGGGTTCTAGTCCATCAGCTGGAGAGCTGATGAAAGTCCCGCATCACCTCTTTTTCAGGGAAGGCATGCTAAATTAAGAGCTGCTCAGGTACTGACTAGGGAAGCAGTGTGTCTTGCCCAAGATTAAAGAGCCAAAATTCTATTGAGTTGCAATGTCACTGGGTGGCAGATACTGCTACTGGTACGACTCATTTCTGAGGCTAGCACCACCCGTAGATTGCAGGCCACAGATGAGTGACTGGGAGGAATTGTGGTTGTGGGGTGAGGGATGGGGGAAGAGTACATCTGCACGAAGAGTCCTCTCCGTAGCCCCCCTCCAACTCTCCAGTGTTGATTGCCTTTGAATGAAGGACACCCCCCATTTGCATGCACACGCACACGCACGCACACACACAGACACAAACGTCCCAGGTTAGGTTGTGTTTCTTAACATGGTGAGACTTATTGCCAATTAATATCAGCAGTGACAAGATTAGCCACTTAAGTCATCTTTAACTGTCCTAAGGGCCTAAATTGGTGATGAGATGGGAAGGCCTGCTGAGCATTCTGCTACAGGCTTAATCCAGTTGGAGACAGGATGTGGCGTGCTCCCTGCCACCATCCTCCCATCTGATTAATAACCACCAAATGCCCAATAGAATAGTACATTAGAGTCTATCCAATGTTTCACAATGAACAAGAACACAGTAAATTATGTATTATGCTATGTAAGGTATGGGAAGCTGCAGTCATTCCTTTCATAATAAAATAATTGGTGAACAAGACAAGCGGTTTAAGAGCCATTTTCCTGGAAATAGTGCACAAAGATACAGTTTCTACTTTACATTGTGTTTTGTTAAATCCACAACTCTGCTCTTTTCAGAATTCTTTGGCTGATTCCAAAACAATCAGATTAGCATAAAATGTGCATATATTTCCATGTTAATTTTAATATTCGTCTGTTTAATGTTCTGCTCACATTTCTACACTTTATTTGAATGCTATTTGTTATTTGATAAGGCAGAAATCAAAATAGTAAATAAGGTTAGGTTTCTAAGTTTCATACAATAAGGATAATTTGTGACACTGTGGAATACTAACATAGGAACACCTGACAGAGTTGACCTAAATCACTTTCTTCAAAAATATTCATGCATCTACTTTTAAGAAATTAGCCTTGTGAAGGGACAAAGGATTTAATACTAGATTTAAATTAAAACATGCTTTGAAATAAGTGCTGTGGCTATGCTTAAACAAAACCAAGAACTATGGATGCTGAAAATGTGTAACAAAAACAGAAATTACTAGAGAAACTCAACAAATCTATCAGGATATGTGGAGAAGAATGAGAATTAATGTTTCAGGTAGGGGGCTTCTGAGCTTCTCCAGCAATTTCTGTTTTTGTAGCTATGCTTGATTTCTTCCATTTTGTAACAATATCAGCCTGTGTAAGCATATTATTCATTGCTATACAGAACAAAAAGATAAGGGAAGAGCATAATCCAGTAAACACGGTTGAATTATTACAGAAGTGAGCAGACCAAAAGCTGACAGTTGACATTACAGGGTCTTTCTGGTTTTGAATGTGTGCTGAAAACTCTGCTTTTGAAAACTACTTTGGGTAACCAAGATGAGATTATCCTTTGTATCAAATAAAACTTTGCTCGCTTAAACCATGCAGGCTCAAGAGTGTTCATTTGTTTTTACCAGATCAAGAATGAGAATAGTAGAGAGGTGCATTTGTGACTGGTGTCCCACAGTCAAATTCCAAACTTAAATTTCCACTGACCTCAGAACAAGTGAAACCAGCAAATCCCTTTTAGCAAATAATGCCATTTGTTTAAATGTTAAAGGTCTCTAAAAGCATTCTGTGCAAATGTTTATTAATATAAAGGTTCCAAGAATTCAGTGTTCATATTAAAACCATTAACATTCAAGAAGACAGAAATTGGCACGATGAAAACGTGGCATCAGTCTGGTATGGAAATATGTTATCATAGGAGAGAAGGTTAGTTCTTGAAGGAAAGCAAATACAAGGAAGTTTGAGTACAAAATTACCAATTAAGGCCCTATGATATCAAATGCAAAAGCTTTCCTTTTATATATATGATTATTGTGTAGCTTTATTTCATTAGCAATTATATACACCATTTCATACTATATTAATTTCTATCCCTGCAGTACCATTTAATCCACCAACTAACCTGCGTATCTCAGAAGTTTGGTACAATCATTTCCGAGTTATGTGGGATAAAGCTGACACACAACCACTAGGATATGCTGTGATTTATCAGGCAGCTCCTGGTAAGTGAAGATTTACCTTAATTTTGTGGAAGGGTTCCCTCCGGAGTTAGGATTTCACCTTGAATACAGGGTTAGGATTGTGAATGGAAGTTCACTTTGCATGTGATGCCTACTTGAACTTATGAAAAAGAGTCATGTGAAATTACTTCTAATATAAGTTGTTTAGACTAGTTTCACTTTTCAACACCTTTTATTCATAAAGGGGTTGACAGAAAATAAGGGGATGAAAAACGTGCAAAATCTGTACCTCAACCTCATAAACCTGCCATGTGATTCATAACACTTCATATTTTTAATTAAAGCAAAGTACTGGAAATGCTGGAGTATTGGGAAAATGCAACAGGCTTGAAAGAAAGAGAAAGAAGAAAATAAATGTTTCAAATTGAATGGGATTTTTCTTCAAAATGAGACACCCTGGAGGCTTTTGCTGAAAAAAGTTATCTGATTCAATTGACTCATCATTCAGTTATTTTTAAAATGAGACAATTCCAGATTTCTATTACCCCAGTTTGCTTTTTGATGCATTCCTGAATGGTAGCTTTAGTGGGAGGGAATGGCCGAGTGGCATTATCGCTAGCCAAGTAATCCAGAAGCCTAGATAATGTTTTGGGACCTGAGTTTGAATCCTACCATAGCAGATAGTGGGATTTGAGTTCAATTTTTAACGAAAGTCTGAAATTAGGAATCTAATAATGACCATGAAACCATGCTGATTGTAGGGAAAACCCATCCTTGTTCACTAATGTTATTCAAGGAAGGAAACTGCCATCTTTATGTGGTATGGTTTACACGTGACTCCAGACCCACAGCAACATGATTGATTTTTAACTGCCCTCTGGGCAGTAAATGCTGGCCTAGCTAGTGATGCCCAGATCTAGTGAATGAATAAAAAAACTGTAGTTTTAAATTTGTTACTCTGCCACCTTGTTTTGTATTCTCCCAATAGTTTAGATTAGATGACTCATCAATATGTTAGATTAGATGACTCATCAAAAGAACAAAATTAAGTTTATACAATTTGTCCTCAGAGTTTAACTGTGGTTTTATTCTGCTGAATCTGAAATGTAAACTACTGATGACCAGTATGTACTGCCAGACATATGGTGGAGAAAAATGAATGCAGTACTCCAGATGTGATCTAACCAAGGCTCCACACAACTGAAACATGTCTTATCCCAGCTCCAGTGGGATAAAGGATATTATTCTATTTGCAATTTTAATTATATTTTTTAATCATGTGAATTAGCTTATTAATGAGCTGTGCACTTGAAAATCTAAATCCTATTTGCTGGGGCTACAATAATCACTATGAATAGTCACTTCCCTGACTATTTACTTCAGTTGCAGATGGAAATATTTTATGTGGTTAAATAATAGCTCCTTTAAAAAAAGGAACATGCTTGAAGATCATCCATCTGAACTATCAGAGTACTTTGATTTCAAAACACGAGGCTACTCTGAGTCTTAACTGTTATTGTGCTTGCAATCAGATCTTTGTTGTCTCATCTTTTATTGTTCAGAATTAAGCTTTGGTGTCATCTTTAATAATCAATATGGCTTTAGCTGCCAATTTCTTTAACTCATTCTTTAGTGTTACTTTGTTCGATATATTGTAGATGAGGAGAATTATGGTGTTTCTTTTGTTTACAGATCAAACCATGGAAGTGATGACAGGAGAGGATGCAGATTCAATAGTAATTAAGAATCTGCAGCCTGGCCTAGAATATAATGTTGAAGTATTTGCAGTCTATCCAAATGGCAACAGCACAACTGTTACAGGAAAAGCTACAACTTGTAAGTTCCTATGGCTTGCATACAGGGCTCTTGATAGGCAAGAAGAAATGACAAATTCACAATTATCAGAAAGTTTATATTCTATTATCAATAAATCCGTTCAATTGATAACATTCCTGCTTCTGAGCTAGAAGGTTGAGGGATCAGTCATGGCTCCAGTGATTGAGCATATAATCTAGGCTGGAAGATCAAAGGACAATTTGCATTTATTTCACGCCTTTCATGACCATTGGACAGCTCAAACGTTTCCCAGCCAATGAAGTATAATTACTGTTATGATGTCGGAAATATGGAAACAAATTAGCACACAGCATGTCCCAGAAACCGAATTTGAATATTGGATGGAATGCTAGGTGTTAACCCATCTGTTCTTCTTCAAAATAGTGCTATGGGATCTTTAACAAGTACCTAAAAGGTTAGATGCCTAAACCATTGGTTTCAAACAAAATTGGCATCTCCTGCAAATGTTTTGGATCAGTGGATACTAAAGGAATATTGCATTGTCAAAACTGAGGTGTTAAACTAGTACCTCTGCCTATGAGATGAAAATTAAAGATCCTGCTGTGCTGCTTGAAACATGAAGAGTTCTCCTGATATCTTTGTGACTTTATTAATGTAACAGAAATTCTAAGGGGACTACTGTAATGTCAGCTGTCATCAACTGAATTTACTGTGTTATCTGAATATGGGTGTTACAAGTAATTACCCAGGGCCCACCAATCTATTCCATCAGCTCTCTTGATTGGAGCAAGTTTCCGTAGCTACAAAATGTTATGAATACCACTCTTTATATATCTTCAAAGAACATCGAGGTAAATATTTTAGTTTAATTTTGACTGTGTGTGAATGAGCAAGACAAAGAAATCTAAATTCCTGATATTAATGTGAATGGCAGTTGTGCAGGAGAAAGCTGAGGCAATCAACAAGTTATCCTGACCATGGGATTGTGTAAGTAGATTTTAAACTCAGCCCTGGGGCCAAAACTGACAAGAAATGTCGGAAAGAAATTCAGGGGGTCAATACATTCGGGGAGCGAGGATGCGCTAAACTTTTTTGTGAGTTAAAAATCACACGACACCATGTTATAGTCCAACACCTTTATTTGGAAGCACTAGCTTTCGAGGCGCTGCCTCTTCATCAGGTGGTTTTGGTAGGGTTAGGGTTAGGGCTTTTGTGAGGGCTTTCTAAGCATGTTTACTTCTAACTCTACAAAGAAATCAAAAATACATAAAATCTCAAACTTTAAGTTTCTTCTCGTATTGACTCATCTTCCCACTATGTTGGTCTAATGGGAGAGCTTCTCCTACAAGCTTTTGGTTAAATCAGCAATTGAGCTTTCAAGATGAATTCCATCAGTTTACAGGTGGTACATTGTTTTTTGATCAGAAAAACAAGTTAAAATGTAAACCCTCGTAGAAGGACAAGAACACCATGACATTGACTCCCATTAGCGACTTTATCTGCCAACCATTCAAAGTTAAAATTGTCTTTCAAATATCCTAATGAATTTGAAGTGAAAGCACTTCCACTCAGAAGTTGGACTGTCATCAAGTGCCAAAGGCAGAACTGACTCCACATTGGAATAGATTGTGATTATTTCCTGCAGAAAGAGTCCTTTTGTTTCAGCTGAAAGAGAAAATGCTGGAAAATCTCAGCAGGTCTGGAGTCATACAGTCAAAGGGTCAGTTAGACTCGAAACGTCAGCTCCTTTCTCCCCTTACAGATGCTGCCAGACCTGCTGAGATTTTCCAGCATTTTCTCTTTTGGTTTCAGATTCCAGCATCCGCAGTAATTTGCTTTTATCTTTTGTTTCAGCTATTTAGATTTTGTTTTGCATTCATTATATCCTACTGGAGTTTGACAACTTGTTGCAGGTTTATTTGAATGTTTTCAGTTGCTTCAATAACTTCAGTCATAAGTCTCTCACTCAATTGCATTAAATTATTTCAACTTTGTGGCTTAAAGCTAAGGAGAAAGTTCAGGAGAGGCAGAGCTAGTAAAGTTTGAAAGTAGCAGGGAGCAGAGGAGGAAAATGCATACTGCATCATGATGTGAAATGCTGCTAGATTTTCTGGCAATCGGGCAGGTAAGTGGATGCTAGCAGGCTTTTGACCTGTATGAGTAACTGCTGGCCAGAGGCTGGTCAATCCACAATTCAGCAGCATGTTGGTGGAGATCATGTCTGCTGCTGCTAAAACGCCCTGGAATCCTGGAGAGGATCATCCTTGGAAATGAAAGTTAATGTTTGCCATATGTCTCTCAGGGTAGGGGTCTAGGGAGTGGGAAGTATGGGAGTCAGAAGCAAGAACAAAGGTGCTTCTTGAATTGAACTGAATTTGGGATCATGGCAATGTGAGAGCTGAGGTAAAATTATATAATAAATTATAAAATTATACAATAAATTATAAAATTATTTACTACTATTGCTGGAAGCCTAACATAAACAACAATTACAATTCAACTAATTCCATTTCTCATACATTTTTCAGAATACTACCATCTAGCATTGGAAGCAGCACTGTCCATTCTAACTATTTATTCTTTAAGGGCTGTTATAAGATTTTGCTAATCTCTCATGACCTAAAGCAGTTGTTTTGTTTTGCAGTGTACTTGAATGTAACTGATCTTCATACATATCAGGTCCAGTTGACCAGCATGTGTGCTAAGTGGGAAGGACACCCTCAATCCTCAACTTTCAGGATTGTCTTAGAGTCCATGAAAGGTACATTTGCTCAGAGAATTCACTGGATATATTTAAACTGAAGCTTGTAATTAACATTTTTTACTGTTTAGAATTTTTTCCAAGCAAGTTCCTTTGCCTCGTTAACTGTTTTTCTTATAAATGTAGACACACCTTTGAAAGTGGTAGCACTTGCTTCATTTGTTCACAAAGATTTGGAGTCATGGAGTCATACAGTATGGAAGCAGACCCTTTGGTCCAACTCGTTCATGCTGACCAGGTTTCCCCACACTGAACGAGTTCCATTTGCCTGCATTTTACCCATATCTCTCTAAACCTTTCCTATTCAGGTACCTGTCCAAATGTCTTTTAAACGTGTAATTGTGCCTGCCTCTATCACTTCCTCTGACAATTTGTTCTAAATACACACTATCCTCTGTGTGAAAATGTTGTCTCCTACCCGTCCGCCTCCTATGCTCCAGGCAAAATGTCCAAGCCTATTTAGCTTCTCCTTATTACTCAAATGCTCTACTTTTGATAGCAATCTTCTAAACCTTTTCTGCACCCTTTCCAATTTAATAACATCCTTCCTATAGCAGGGTGATCAGAATTGTACTCAGTACGCTTTGTGTGGTCTTACCAATGTCTTGTTGCTCAACATGATGTGGAGGAGCCAGTGTTGGACTGGGATGGACAAAGTTAAAAATCACACAACATCCGATTATAGTCCAACAGGTTTATTTGAAAGCACTAGCTTTCGAAGCGCTGCTCCTTCATCAGGTGGTTGTGACAACACGTTCTTCCAGGGGTGCAGTGATAGTTTGGCGCACCTACATCTACACTGCTGACACCTCCTCCGACTGCACCCTCAACCATAACCTCACCTCCCATCACCAAACTGTTATCTCCCAGACCATCCACAACGTCATCACCTATGTGGATCTCCCAGCAACAACCTCCAACCTCAGAGTCTGGGAACCCCACACCACCTGGTTTAACCTCCTACCCAAAATTCATAAACCTGACTGCCCCGGTTGACCCATCATCTCAGCATGCTCCTGTTCCACCAAACTTATCTCTGCATAGCTTGACAAGGTCCTGTCCCCCTTGGTTCAGGATCTCCCCAAATACGTTTGGGACACTAGTCATGCCCTTTATCTCTTCCATAACTTTCATTTCCCCGGTTCCCAATGCCTCATCTTCACCATGGACATCCAGTTCCTGTACATATCTGTCTGCCATGAGAAAAGTCTCCAAGCCCTCCATTTTTTCCTCTCCTGCTGACCCAACCAGTACCCTTCCACTGACACCCTCATCCGATTGGCTGAACCCTCAACAATTTCTCCTTCGAATCCTCCCACTCCCTCCAGACCAAAGTGGTAGCCATGTGCACCTGGATGGGCCCCAACAGTATTCCCCACCTCTTCCTCTGCTACGATGATGACTGTATCGGTGCCAACTTGTGCTCCCACAAAGAGGCTGAACACTTCATCAACTTCAGAACACCTTCCACTTCGACTTCAAGTTTACCTGGACCATCTCAGATATCTCCCTTTCCTTGATGGACCTCTCCATCCCAATTTCCGGCGACTGACTCAATACAGACATGTACTACAAACTCCAGACTCCCAGAGCTACCTGGACTACACCTGCTCCCACCCTGCCTCTTGTAAAACGTGCTATCCCTTATTCCCAACACCTCCGCCTCTGCCGCATCTGCTCCCAGGAGGACCAGTTCCACTATAGATTATCCCAGATAGCCTCCTTCTGCAATTTCCTCTGCCACATGGTCGGTGATGCCCTCCAGCACATCTCCTCTACTTCCCGCAGCTTTGCCATTGAACCCTACCCCTCCAATCATAACAAGGACAGGACCCCCCAGTCCTCACCTTTCACCCCACCAACCTCCAGATACATTGCATCATCCTGTGCCACCCAGAAACAGACCCCACCACCAGGGATATATTTCCCTCCCCATCCCTATTTGCATTCCGGACAGGCCATTCCCTCCATGACTCCCTTGTTCGGTCCATGCCACCTACCAACTCACTCTCCATTCCCGGCATGTTCTCCTGCCATCACAAGAAGTGCAGAACCTGCGCCCATACCTCTCCCCTCACCGTCATCCAATGCCCCAAAGGATCCTTCCACATCCAATACAGATTTACCTGCATTTCTCCACATGTCGTCTACTATGTCTGTTGCTCTCAATGTGGTCTCCTCTCCATTGGGGAGACAGGACGCCCACACAGAACGCTTCAGAGAACATCTCCGGGACACCTGCACCCATCAACCCCACCATCCCGTGGCTGAACACTTCAACTCCCCCTCCCACTCTGCCGAGGACATGCAGGTCCTGGGCCTCTTCCACCGCCTCTCCCTCACCACCCGATGCCAGGAGCAAGAAAGCTTCATTTTCTGCCTCGGGAACCTCCAACCCCATGGCGTCAATGTGGATTTCACCAGTTTCCTCATTTCCCCTCCCCCACCTTATCACAGTTCCAACCTTTCAGCTCAGCACAGTCCTCATGACTTGTCCCACCTGTCAATCTTCCTTCCCACCTATACATTCACCCTCCCCTCCGACCTATCACCTTGACCTCCATCTCCATCCACCTCTTGCATTCTCAGCTACCTTCCCCCTAGCCCTATCCCCTCCCATTTATCTCTCTACCCCCAAGGCTCTCAGCCTCATTCCTGACAAAGGGCTTTTGCCTGAAACATCGATTCTTCTGATCCTCGGATGCTGTCTGACCTGCTGTGCTTTTCCAGCACCAGACTCTCAACTCTGATCTCTAGCATCTGCAGTCCTCACTTTCGCCTGCTAAAAATACAAGGCAATTGAATACTCAAGCTAAAAAACTGATGCTCGGAGTGAAATTCTGATAATACAGTCACACTGCATTCCTGTTACCCAATGCTTCAATTTGAAAAGCGCCTAGCCTCTGAAGAACACACTCTCATTTGTCAGAATTAGAAACACAAAAGGCTAGAAATACTTAGCTGCACAAATGGAGAGAAAGTGGGTTAGTGTTTCCCAGTCAAGGACCCTGCATCAGAACTGAGCATAGAAAGAAATGAAATAGGGGTTTTGAGCAAGTGGAGAGGGGAATGAAGGAGCAAATAGAAGAAGTATGATAGATGTGTAACATTCAGTCACTTGGTATTTAATGTGTGTCTTTGTTATGCATATTCTGTTCTCTGTGTACGATAGTCAAGTTTAGGTGTGATTACAGACAGAAACAAAAGTAAAACCGAATCCAACAGTAAAAGGGAACATCAAGAGGTTCTTTATCCTCAAAGGTGTCCAGGAGGCGAGAGAGAGGCGGGGAAAACTGTCCCAGCTCCAGGAAAGTATGCAGAACCTGCTCCTGCTGCAGACGATGGGGGTCGATGTCACGGAGGACCTCAAGGAGGTGAAGGGCCAGCAAGCCTCGCTCTTTGCCCCGGAGGCCTCCAGGATAGTCTTCCGGTCCAGGGTCCGCTCGGTGGAGCAGGACGAGACATGCTCACGTTTCTTCTTCCAGAAGGTGCACAAAGAGAGCTCCGTGCTCAGCAGCCTGAAGGAAGAAGATGGCTCGGTAACCTCATCTCAGGCTGACGTCATGAGGATCAGCAAATCCTTCTACGCCAGCCTGTATGACTCGAAGCCAACCGACAGCGCGGCCTCCCAGTCGTTCCTGTCCTCTATCACGGAGGTCCTAGATGACGGAACACGAGAGAGGCTGGACCAGCCGCTATCTCTGGATGAACTGACCAAGGCCCTCGAGTCCTTCGAAAAGAATAAAACTCCCGGAAGCGACGGCTTACCGGTCGAGGTTTATTCCGCTCTTTGGGACTTGATCGGCCAGGACCTGCTGGAGGTGTACGTCAGTATGCTTCGGGCAGGTACCATGAGTGAATCCATGAGGAAAGGCATCATCACCCTCATCTACAAGCGGAAGGGGGAGAGGGAGGAAATTAGAAATTGGAGACTGATCTCACTGTTAAATGCAGACTACAAAATCTTGTCAAAGGTCATCGCCAACCGGGTCAGGTCTGCTCTGGGATCGGTGATCTACCCGGACCAAACCTGTGCTGTACCGGGCAGGAAGATCTCTGAGAGTCTTGCACTCCTCAGGGATACGATCGCCTACGTGCAGGACAGGGGGGTGGACACCTGCCTCATCAGCCTGGACCAGGAGAAAGCCTTTGACAGGATATCGCATACATATATGAGGGATGTCCTCTCCAAAATGGGCTTTGGGGAGGGAATCGGAAATTGGATCAGACTGCTCTACACCAACATTGTCAGTGCAGTCTCAATCAATGGGTGGGAATCAGATAGCTTCCCTGTAAGATCTGGAGTCAGGCAGGGATGCCCCCTCTCACCTGCCTTGTTTGTGTGTTGCATAGAGCCTTTTGCCGAATCCATCAGGAAGGATGCGAGCCTGAGAGGGGTGACTATTCCTGGCAGTGGGGGCCTGCAGGTTAAGGCCTCCCTGTACATGGATGACGTCGCTGTTTTCTGCTCGGATCCGCTATCCGTGCACAGACTCGTGTGCATCTGTGACCAGTTCGAACGGGCCTCGGGGGCCAAGGTAAACCGAGGCAAGAGCGAGGCCATGCTCTTCGGGAACTGGGCCGACCAATCCTCTGTCCCCTTCACCGTCAGGACTGACCACCTGAAGGTGCTGGGTATTTGGTTCGGGGGGGCTGGGGCGTGCGCCAAGACCTGGGAGGAGCAGATCAGGAAGATGAGACAGAAACTAGGCAGATGGGGGCAACGGTCGCTCTCCATCGCGGGAAAAAACCTGGTCATCAGGTGTGAGGTACTCTCAGTATTGCTATATGTGGCACAGGTCTGGCCTATCCCCAGGACCTGTGCCGCCGCAGTCACCCGGGCCATCTTCCAATTCATTTGGAGATCAAAGATGGACCGGGTCCGAAGAGACTCAATGTACAAAGACCGGTGCAATGGGGGAGAAAACACGCCCAATGCCACCCTCACCCTGATGGCCACCTTTGTGTGTGGCTGCATCAAGCTGTGCGTGGATCCCCGGTACGCAAACACCAAGTGTCACTACGTACTGAGGTTCTACCTGTCCCCGGTGTTGCGAAGGATGGGCCTGGCCTCGCTGCCGCGGAATGCTCCGAGTAGTTGGACCGTTCCGTATCACCTGTCCTTCGTGGAGAAATTTATGAGGAAAAACACCTTTGGCCACAAGTCCATCAGGAAGTGGTCAGCACGTAGTGTCCTTGAGACCCTTCGGGAAAAGGAGAGGGCGGATCCTGTCGAGCGGTTCCCTGAGCAGACTGTCAAAGCCATTTGGCAGAATGCCTCATCGCCAGAACTTTCCAACAAGCACCAAGACGTGGCTTGGCTGGTGGTGAGAAGGGCTCTGCCTGTGAGATCCTTTATGCACGCCCGCACTCTCTGCCGCACCGCCGCTGCCCTCGAAGTGGCTGCGGGGGGGACGAGACTGTCACACACCTCCTTCTGGAATGTGCCTATGCAGAGGAAGTCTGGAGAAGAATGCAGTGGTGCTTGTCGAGGTTCGTCCCGAGCAGCGCCGTGATGCGGGACTCCGTGCTCTACGGCCTGTTCCCCGGGACTCACACCGAGACGAACATTAACTGCGCTTGGAGGATCATCAACTCGGTGAAGGACGCTCTCTGGACGGTCCGAAACCTGTTGATCTTCCAGCTGAAGGAGTTGACCCCGACCGAGTGTTGCAGACTGGCACATTCCAAGGTCCAAGACTACGTGTTGAGGGACGCGCTGAAGCTTGGGGCAGCTGCCGCCAAGGCGCGGTGGGGAAAGACCACCGTGTAAGATCGGCCTGCCTAAAGAAGAACAGGGGGCCCATGTGGACGTTTTTTTGGGCTCTGCTGATGCCTCAGCCAAATATATGTACAAGATTGAAAAATGCACAGGATTGTAAATGACAAGGATAAATTCGAATCTGTGTTTGTAACATATGTATGGCATGATCAAATGTACAGACCATCAAATCATTTTATGAATAAAGTATATTTTTGAAATAAAAAAAACCGAATCCAACAGCTGGAAGCATGAAAATGAAGATATTTTAACAGTCCTGTAACAAGGTTCTTAATTACACACAGAAACTGGTGTTATTACAGTAAAAATGAGACAGCGTTCCTCCAGGACCGAGGGTGCTACATGGACAGCACAAACTACACAGTTGTATACAGTATAAAGTGCACAAGAAGTGTAAAACACACAAGTTACAGTGTAACAGAAGAATGATGAATAATAGACCTTTTCCTAGCAGCGGTCGGTAATTATGTGACAAAAGGTTTCACAATACAAAAACCAAAATGAATGGTAATGGGGATAGAAAAGAACAAAAACAGTGTCTACATCAGGTGTGAATGGCTATAAATTGTATATATAAATGAAACAATGAAGCAAAAATGAGACAAAACTGAATCATCAAACAAAAAAGAAAGTAGAGGCAGAGATTATGGGTGGAATTTTAAATTTATCTGCTGGTTGATTTGCAATTGCAAGTGAGGTTTGGTGGGGCTGGTAAGAGTGTAAGAATGTAAGATTAGATTTCCTTTTCCCTCCACCCCTCCCTGACCACTCCACAATTTTATGGTCGGACTGACAATGCCTAGGTCTGAATTCGCTCCAATTGAGGCCTTTAATGACCACTTGTGAACCATTTCCCACCAGCCACAATTTAATGTGGCTTGGTCAAAATCTTGGAACTCACTCCCTAAGAGCATTATGGATATAGTATACCAAATGGATTGTAGCAGTTCAAGAAGGCAACTCGCCACCATTTTCAATAGCTGGGTAATAAATTCTGGTCCAACTCACTATGCTGACATCCCATAAATAAATAATTTTAAAATGCCATCTGAAGGAGCCTACCATAATAACTTAATGTTGTTCAAGTCATTGTTGAGGTCAGAAGGTTTTAGAATGCTGAGGTGAAAGAGATGGTACTGCACCTTGAGCTTACATTGAACTTCACCTGAACACTGTAGCAAGCCATGGCTGCAAAGATCAGAGTGGGAGCAAGTGGAAATTTGAAATGACAAGTGACATCTTTAGCTCGTGTTGAATTTCCACAGAAGTTATCATTATAATGTCCCTGATGATATTTGTCAAAATAATATCCATCAGAAACTGAAAATTACAAGATAAACTAACTCATCAATGTTGTTGCCTTAGACAAGCAACATCTTTATCTTTAATATCCTCTCTGTTCAATTATAGGTGAAAAGACACAGGAAAACACTTTGCATGCAGGCCAAGACACATATTGTTTCAGACTACTCTTTCCCAATACTCTGTACAAGATTACTGTGTACCCACGCCTACAAGATATGGAGGGACCTGCTGCTTCAGTTCTTCAATCCACATGTAAGTTCCGTTGTTTAATAGATTTTGGCTTTTAGGTTTCATCAGTAAAAGATCCACACACAAAGAATTAATGCAGCTCACAATAGCACAGTTTCTGCCAAAATAGTTTACTTTGAGCAATATAAAGCCCATGTAGATAAGCCCAGTGACTATAGTATTAAAATATGAATTATA
The DNA here is from genome assembly GCF_047496795.1 of Chiloscyllium punctatum. Classification (NCBI taxonomy): domain Eukaryota; kingdom Metazoa; phylum Chordata; class Chondrichthyes; order Orectolobiformes; family Hemiscylliidae; genus Chiloscyllium; species Chiloscyllium punctatum. The sequence continues at coordinate 41,112,023 of NC_092775.1, read as the reverse complement.
GAATCCATACAGTGTAGAAACAGGTCATTTGGCCCAACAAGTCTACCCTGACCCTCGGAGGAGTATCCTATCCAGACCCATTCCCCTAACTAATGCACCTAATCTACACATCCCTGAACACTATGGACAATTTAGCACAGCCAGTTCACCTAACCTGCACCTCCTTTGGACTGTGAGAGGAAACCAGAACACTCAGAGGAAACCCATGAAGACACGGAAAATGTGCAAACTCCACATTGACAGTCGCCCGAGGCTGGAATTGAACCTGGGCCCCTGGCGCCATGAGGCAGTAGTACTAACTACTGAGCCACTATGCCAACTGGCTTATTGTTTTATTAACCATTTACATTAGGTTGGCAAATTCTTCCAAAGGAGCTTTCCAAACATGCATAAGTGATCTCTTTTCAGGTTCCTCTGAAATTTCCTTGTAAATTGTCGAACTAATCTCCCAGGATATGTCCTGACAGAATTCTTCATGCGACAGTCTCCTAGTTCATATTTTGGCACTTCCATCGTTCCCATTTAAACCTTGACCTCAATTCAGTGTCGGTTTTATGAATTTTTACTTTCTGCAGAGAGGCACATAACTGGTGTACAGTTTAGGAATTGAGCTGCACATTTCCCACAACTTCCCACTGTAATTATGTCTTACCATTGACTGTATACTCATTTTTCCCTCATTTACCTTGTCCTTTTTATTGCAGCCACAGGATTAGTTACCACAGTACAACTGCCCCCTGACATAATATGGAAGTGGCAGCTGCTATGTCATCTAGCGTCCAATCCCTAGCAGGAATCGTGTAAATTTTACCTTTCTGTCCAATGGTCCTCTTGCCAGTTGTAGCTCTTCAAATCTTTGAATGGCTGAAATTAGTTGAGTATAGATCAGGAATTGAATCTTAGGTAGAAAGTTCTGTATGATCATTAATCACTTAGTTATTGGTGAATTCTCACAGGTAGAATTACATTGCAAGTGCATTTTGGTGCTGTTAAATTACACTTGAATCACAATGAATACATTTGAGTCATTCCTTTCATCTAAAGGTAGTTATATGTTCAAAGACAGCATATCCTGCATGTTTGCCGCTCATTAGGAAAAAAAATGTGCAAAGTAGGCTGATCTTTATGCTGAAATTTCTGACTTCTACGTCCACCATTAGGAGCTAGGAGTGCTATTTCATTAAATGGACTGCAGTAATATCATCAACAGTAAATCCAACTAAAATCAATTGGCATGTTAAGCAGGTAGATATGACATATAGGCTGGTGAGACTATTTGCCATTTTGCTGGTCATTGACTTATTGGAGATCAATCCTGAGGAGCATGTTCAAATGAACTTCTAATTTCCTGTTTTACAGACATCTTGAATGATTTTCACTGATGAAATCACAGGATAATTAGGTTTATCTAATGTGGTTTATTAATATCTGAATGGCAAAGCTGTGGCAGCATTTAGTGCTACCATCTTGTAGGGAGTGAATACAGATTCTGTTTAAAAGGCATTGCATCTTTGTGACAGGATGTTGTATTTTCTTTAAATTTGGTAGATATAACAGGCCATATATCATTGCTTTCACAATAACATTGAGTATGAAAGGTGCTGTAATAATTCACTGAGATTAATGTCATGATATCATGTCACCATATGCAGGTGTTTTGCTTTGAAGTTGTGGAGTAATTCTGAAGTTAACAGATTACACTCATCTGATTAATACACTCATTGTTTAATTTTCAATATAGTTTGAAGTGTAAAACCCAACTGATTTCTACTATGGTGCATAATCTTTATACCTGTAAAAAATGTGGTTAGATAAAGTTTTTTTATTAAAGCCTACTTCTTAGAATAGCTTTACTCTGTGCCCTACAGACATGTTACAACTGAATAATGCCTGCAAATCGAGAATTCCTAAGTTATTACAGATATCTTGAGTGCTGGGCTATATGAAGAAATTAAAACAAATTACAAACAATTCTCAGTTGTGTAGAGGATGGATTAGAGTTTGAGGTTGAAAAACGTGAAGAATTGTCAGATCATTTTCTGACAGAGGGCCTATTATGTTGGAGGAAAACTAGAGTCATAGAACATAGAGCATAGAAAGTACAGCACAGAACAGGCCCTTCAGCCCACAATGTTGTGCTGAAGATTATTCCTAATCTAAGATAACATGATCTAACCTACGCACCCCTCAATTCACTGCTGTCCATGTGCATGTCCAGCAGTCTCTTAATAGAGATGTACAGCACAGAAACAGACCCTTCAGTCCAAGTTGTCCATGCCGACCAGATATTCTAAATTAATCCAGTCCCATTTTCCAGCATTTGGCCCATATCCCTTTAAACCTTCCTATTCATATTCCCATCGCAATGCCTTTTAAATGTAATTGTATCAGTCTCCACCACTTCCTCTAACAGCTCATTCCATACACACACCATCCTCTGTGTGAAAAAATTGCCCCTTAGGTCACTTTTAAATCTTTCCCACCTCACCCTAAACCAATGCCCTGTAGTTCTGGCCTCCCCCACCTCAGGAAGAGACCTTATCCATAGCCCTCATGAATACAGAGTAGTATTTTTGTGTTTTGGTAGACAGACGTTCCTAAAGAATTGATAAATTCAACACTAGACTCAGCCCTGATAATCCTATTTTCCTTAATCTGTTATCAGATTCATGACCCTGGTGTAGCAGTTTGTTCAAAGCAGTAACATGGCCAATTTTCTGTCTTCCCCCTTATGTTCTGAATTCACTAAAGCAGTACCTCATTAAACACATGATGCAGCTACAGATCAGGCTGCAGTTTTGCAAGATATCAGAAAAGAATTCTGCTTGCTAATTCATCATGGAATACAGTTACAGTTCATACGAATGACCAGTATTGTTTTATTAATTATTGAATGTGTTACTGGAAGATATGAGAATGCCAAGGATTATCATTCTGTAAAACTTGCATCACTTGTGTGACTTAATTCAATGAGATTATTCAGTTGGCTAGATCGCTAGTTTGCAATGCAGAGTGATGCCAGCAGTGTAGGTTCCATTCCTGTTTTGACTGAGGTTACCATGAAGGACTCTCCTTCTCGACCTCTCTGCTCACCTGAGGCAGAGTGACCCTCAGGCTAAACTACTATCAGTCTTTAATAAGAGAGCAGCCCTTTGACTTGGTAAGAGAGTGGCAAGTTTATTTTTTTTAGTTCAATAAAATTAAGAATGAAAACATTTTGATACTTCAATGCAATTTTTACTGCTGTTTTCCAGTTGACATCGGGGAATAATAAATGGTGCCCAAAGCTTTCAAACAAATTGAATGCTACATCATGATGAAATTCAGTACCACAAATTGTTTTACTGAAATTCATGTTTGTTAGGTTTTTGCAGTAGCTGAAAAGCATGCACACAGTGAATCAAAAGTTATGTCACATGGCTGTGAAAGTATTAAAATTTCATACTCACCAATATTCGCCATTACTATTAGGAAGAAAAAAACTATAAAGACTTCTTGGAGTCAATAGTACAAAGAATATTCTGTTGAGTTGAATTTTAATGTGTGCCGCTGAAGGGATTAGATGGTACAAGCACCAGCTTGTACCTGACATTGTTCCTGGTCCTGGCCAGTTTCACTAAGGTCAGGAATAGAAATGGCCCATTATTCTTCCTGATCCATATGAAGGTCAATTAACATTGTTAAATAGCTCATTGTAGGGATGTTCAGATCTTCATAGAAGGCCACATAGGTTGCATGAAACAAGGAAAACTTTCCCAGAGAAAGTAGGGCTCGCTTGTTGGAAAATAGGTTGCTATGGCATAGCATAAATAGTGAGGAGAACCCAGTCAGTGCTCAGCCTGTACATGGATTCCATCCTCCTGGGGTATAAGCAAAGGGCACGACTGCAGACCATATTTGCATGGCAGGGGAAACTGAACACACAGAAGGCACTAGCTGTCAGTGGAAGTATGGTCACAATGGGGAGTATTTTCCTTTGAGGAAGGGAACATCACTGAATATTTGCATGAGAGAGGAGATGCATAAAGGGCTGGGAAAGGCAAAGGAAGGCTGTATCCTCAGCATAAAGTTTACCTTGACATGATGGGACACAGTGCAGCAGGAGAATGTGACTATCCGAATAGAGGGTCACTGACCCCTCTGCCCTTGTTGTCAAAGATGTCACACCTCACAGCACTGCTCACTGTGTCAGTGGCTTTCAAGGTCCTCTGACCTTGAAATTTGACACTTCTGCATCATTCCAGTGATTAGTTGCACATTTTAGTTGGATCTCACAAACAGCTGTTCACCATTGTGTCCCTTCATTCAATTTATAACAGATGCATTTTTTTAAGGACAGAGGGTGGTGTGATTTTCCCATCTTGCTAACTTACCCCAGGTCAATATTCAGTATTCAGTAACCAGTCAATATTTCCCTTCAGCTGGGAGGGCACATCTGCCTTAACTTCCATTAGGTCAGTGACCACAGCAAGTGCTCTCTCTATGTGACACTCATTCTGCTGGCAACTGTTATGATTCCTTCACTCCCTTGCAGTCAACTTGCTACAATGCTTCACTCTGACCCCCAAAGTCCATGGTTATCTGAAAGGACAAAGGCATGAAGACTTGACCACTACTCTGAGTGCCTCAGAGAGGGCGGCACAGTGGCTCAGTGGTTAGCACTGCTGCCTTACAGCCCAAAGGACCTGGGTTCAATTCCAGCCTCAAACTCTGTGTGGAGTTTGCACATTCTCCCGGTATCTGCGTGGGTTTCCTCTGCGTCTTCCGGTTTCCTCCCACAATGCAAAGATGTGCAGGTTAGGAGAATTGGCCATGCTAAATTGCCCATAGTGTTCAGGGATGTGTTCAGGGTGCATTCGTCAGGGATAAATGTAGAGTAGTAGGGTAGGGAAATGGGTCTGAGTGGGATACTCTTTGGAGGGTTGGTGTGGATTTGTTGGGCTGAATGGCCTGTTTCCACATTGTAGGGATTCTGATATAAACATCAAAGTATCCTCTCACCAAGACCATCAATGAACTGACCTCTCAAGGTGCTGTTCTAGTACCTGGACTGATCAAGTGGCATGTGTTAGTGGTCTGCTGAACTCTCGACAATGTGGTCCTTCAGCAATACATGGAGTTTGAGGATGGTGAGGCCCTGGAAGGTGACAACTCATTGGAGGAGGAGGAGAAGGTAAATGATAAAGATACAGAACATCCCATCTGCTGATGAAGATAGCCAGATCTGATGTGGGGTTCCAAGGTCATTTCAAAATGTTACAAATGTCCGAGATAATCTTATTCAGGAGTGCTTTCATTGATATTCCCATTGGGATGTATGACACTGTCAAATACCTTATGTTAACAGACACAGCCCAGAATGTGTAAACACAATAATGAAGGATGTTCATCTGCCCAGAGGTCTTATAGTCACCATTGAGAAACCCTTGATCTCCTTATCCCTCTTTCCTTGTCCTGCCATCAACAAAAGGAGTCTCACAAGACTCTTCAACCCACTGCTTCCACTAGGACATCAAAGGGAGTGGAGACGATTTGTTCAACTTGGCTCAGCTTATGGCTAAAATTTATTTGTTGGCCGTCCTCATCATAGGAGCATCTGCAGAAACTGCTAAACTGGAAGGCTCTCCCCTCCGAGATGACCCTGTGCCATTTGTGCCACTGAAGATCCATTTTACCAGAGGTCAATGTGCAGATCCTGCAGGCAGTCCAAGTGCTTTTGCGTGTTGATGTCAGTGAGGTTGGCCACTCCATTAATAGAGGACCTAATTTGCTCAAGGCCCTGAGCCAACATGGTGAATGTGAGTCGGTTGGACTCCTCCATTTTGGTCAATGATTATATACTTGCTGAATGAACTCTAACATGTGGGTGCACATGTAACAGCTGCACTGGGTAGAACCTCCTGTCCAGTTCAGGGTCTTTGCCTCTGTGTCTGTTCTCCATCCTCCAAGACAAACTGTCCACAGCTGCCTCTAGCACTCCTTCTGCTCACTAGCACTGTATACCTCAGCTAGTGCCAGCCTTTCTAATCTATCACAGTGCCACTCTTGGTGTGGATCCGTCCATTACATCAGCCCCTTTGTTCACATCGCCAAAACTTAATACTTGAATCACCCTTGGATAGTTTATCAAAAATATATGTAAAACCTTCATGGTAAAACTTCTTATTTCCACGTTTACTAATAATTTCTGTTTCTATACGAAAAATTCCTGTTCCAAATATACAAGCTTAAAAAAAACTCTCCTGTAACAAAAATAAGTTGTTACTGAAACAACACAAACACTACCTTAACCAATATAACGACAATTTTATATACCACCAATATTCAAAATATACGACTTATTTGCAGTGGCGAATCGTCTTCAGTGCCCAATGGGCGGTGGCTAAGCGTCCTCAGTGGTCAAAGGGCAGTGGCTAATTGTCGGTGGTGAATCTGCTGTGGTGAATGGTCCCATCCCGATTATTTCATGGTGACCTGTTAGCATTAAGCTTCTCACATATAAAAGAAAAGTATTAGGAATAACTTAAATGTAGATGTTTACATTTCAAATATCAAAATGAGAAATAATACCTTAAATCTTATGCAGTCCACACTGCTGAAGTATTACTGTATTTGGCTGTTGTAGGAGTAGGACCCAAATTGTGTAATATGACAAATCCATTACACTATTATTTTCAGTCAATTTTGAGAGCTGTATTCACGTTTAGTAAACTAAACACTTTACACATGGAGATCTTTCAAAAATATGCATATGTTACCATTATTTAATATACGCCATGATTCTTTTCTTGTTGCTAGTGCCACTTCCGACAAGATCTACATTTGTTTCAAGTACTGCTCCTGTGGCCTTCAAAGGTAGGATTATCATTGGTTCAAATTGTCTTTCAGCACTAAAGGAACATGAAAGTGTTATCACTAGCTTTACTTGTACAGGAGCTAGATTTAATAGCCTAGATTTTTCTCTCAAGAATGGCCATTCATTACATTTATATTTGCCATTCAACTAGTTATGAGATCTGACACTCAATTTCTGTAAACGAGAAAACTAAAAAAAAACTCTGCCTTCTACAAATCATCTAGGATCTTTGTGAATAGTGCAAGCAACTTTATCTTTAACAAATCAGACTGAGAATGGTTAATGAGTAACTCAAAATCTGACCTTGGAAGTGCAAATTGGAATATGGAATTGAATGTGAAATCAGTCACAAAAATTGAAATAAAAGGGAAACAACCTGTCTCCTTTTGAAAACATTTAATTTTACTGTACTAGACCCTAATTGCTGTTGTAGATTTTAAAAATGTGATTTTGCTTTTACGTTTTGAGTCTGTGGTTTATTTATGTTTTTTTCACATTTTTTCATGGAATATGGGTACCGCCAGCTAAGCTAGAATTTATCGCTGTCTCTAATTGCTCTTGAGAAAGGAGTGATTCGCACTAGGAGGAAGATACATGTACAGTACACGAAGGAAGGGAGTTCCAGCATTGTGACCGCCTTCATTCAATCAATCCTTCACTCTCATTAGTTCTTATTCTGTACTTAGTGTGACATTGAATTCAGCAACTCTAATTTATACTTCCTTCTCAATCCTGGCACTGTTCATTTCACAATCTTTCAATCTATCTGGTTAACGAGCTTCACAATTGATTGTCTTATTTGCTCAGGTCCCAGATGCTATTTTCCTTGCTTGCATATTGTCAGTTTGCCACACAAAATCTGAAATCCTAAACTTGCGATGGCAAAGCAACTAACTGAAAACACTGGATATAGGTTTGCTTGCTGAGCTGGAAGGTTCAATTTCAGACGTTTCGTCACCATAGTAGGTAAGATCTTTAGTGAGCCTCCGAATGAAGCACTGGTGGTGTAGCCCACTTTCTGTTTATATGTTTGAGTGTCCTAGGGTTGGTGACGTAATTTCCTGTGGTGACGTCATTTCTGGTTCTTTTTCTCAGAAGGTGGTAAATGGGATTTACCCCCAAGAAAATGTACAGGAAATGATATCACTACAGGAAATGACATCACCAATCCTAGGAAACTCAAACATATAAATAGAAAGCAGCCTATACCACCAGTGCTTCATTCGGAGTCTCACTGAAGATGTTACCTAGTATGGTGATGAAACGTCTGAAAGCAAAACTTCCAGCTCAGCGAGCAAACCTACATCCAGAATCTCAACCTGAGCTACAAATCTTCT